>NC_041060.1:30413481-30618481 GCF_900634775.1 Gouania willdenowi
ACTGATTCTCAAACTTTTTTGGCTCAAGTACCCCTTTCTCTAAATTTTGAATCCAAAATTTAGCTCAGAATATTATGAAAAAACAAACAAGAACATAATAATGGAATTAATGGGTGACAACACACATTTTAAAGAATATAACCTTTGTAAATAAGTGGAATGAAACAGCATTTAATGTCTCCTGAATAGTTTTATTTCTATAGTTTGTATCACTTCCGGTCATTAAACTCCTGGTGTGGGACCAACACTTCATGTTCTAATCAAGATAATTTCTATCATTATTTTGTGTGTTTTTGTGTATTTTGTTGTTGCTTGTCTGTTCGTTTTATTATTCAGTATATTTTTATCTTATTTTGTGTTTTTGTTGGCATTTTTGTGTGTTGTTGGTAATATTGAAATTATTCTCTCTCAGTGTGTGTTTTTGGTGTTTAGTTGTTTCTTAAGTAATTTTATATGTTCTGTTATTTTTGTGAATTTTGTTTCTCATTTAGTGTGTCTTTCTTGTCATTTTGTGTGTTGTTGGTAAGTATTTTTCTCTCTTAGTGTTTTAGTGTCATTTTATTGTTTGTTCTTTTTACTGTTCATTATTATATTTCAGCATGTTTTGTGTGTTTTTATTGTTGTTTTGTGACTTGTGGTAATATTTAGTACGATTATCATTAACTAAAAATAAAGATTTAATAAACCCATATTTTTATAAAAGGACACGTTTCTGATGCACAGTTGGAAGCAGCAATCTTGTCATGCCGAGCTGCCGTTAGCATAGCTGTTAGCGTCAGATGAGAGTACACTTCCGGGTCATGTACTTTGGCCAATCGGTAATGGAGACAACGAATAAAGGTGTTTGTTTTCCGTTTTCTGTACTGAAGCAAAAGAGCTTGAAATTGAAAAACACGGCGTTTTCCGTTTTTTCATTTTTCCAAGCTGAAGATCTTAAGAGCAGGACCCAGTCGATTTCCATGTGCTGCTCTCGAAGGACACAACGTTTGTTTGCCTCTATATATACACTACAACTTGCGCACATGTACACGTGATTGAACGGGGTTTCTGGAGTCCTTACTGCAACAGACACACAGCAAAACCGGAGGCAATAAGAATTGCTGGACAGCGATGGTGCTGCATCTAGGCCATTTGCAAAGTAGCCCTGAAAAACTTGCCGCAAATCAAAAGTACCTTAAAGTGGACAAGAGAAACATACATCTAGACAATCTAGACACAAAATATCTTAAACACTTGATCTTCACTGAAAAGGGCAGGCCAGCGTTTTACCATCGAACTTATGGCGGGTTCCGACTCCACTACCTGTTTTCTTCTAAGAGCAAACGTTGCTCCTGAGATGAGTGCGAGAGTATGTCTGTATCTGCTGTGCTGGGTGTGTCCCTGAAGACTTCATCAGGTCAGACAGGTACCAGCTCAAAGACAGGCATGACTTTAACTGTTGGTTTTTCTGGAAGTTCTTCAGTATCTGTCAGATTGCATAGTTCATCATTGAATTCAGGGTCTTGGAATTGGAGACAGAAGTTATAATAAAGTCCCAGTGATTCATTAAGCTTGCTTATCAATTCTTCGACTATAGAGGGCCTTGTAGTTAGGATGACTTTTCTTATATCTGCCTGTGTTAGAATGAGACTCAAGGTCATCTTCTGGTTTGCAGTCATCTTGGGAATAAAAACAATAATTAGGTAATTCAAAATACAGTAGTCCCTTGTTTATCGCGGGGGTTACGTTCTAAAAATAACCCACAATAAGCGAAATCCGCGAAGTAGTCAGCTTTATTTTTTACAATTATGATACATGTTTGAAGGCGGCTGTAAAACCCCTCACCACACACTTTATACACTTTTCTCAGACAAGAATTAACATTTTCTCACATTTCTCACTTGTCTAAACACTCTCAAAGTTCAAACCTTTGTAGATTTTAAAACATAAACCTGTTTTCAAACATACAGCACTTCAGAGTCACACTGCTAGCAATCAGACATTGATTGCAGAACGCATTCAGAGTCTTTGTTGATGGTGACGTCAGGCCGTCAACAAAGACTCATAGGTCTGTTCACCCATTCAACCATGGAGTAGAAGCTGTGTGTGATCACCTGGAGCTGTATGACAGTGCCTTTCTAACCAGGACCGGACTAGGAAGGATTTGGCATGGAGGAGAATCAGCGAGGAGGTGGAAGTAGCAGGTAAAAGTTATCTCTGTAGTTTTCATCTTTGAAAGTCGTCACTGAGCTAGGATAGCATTAGCCGCTAATCACACCAGCTTTTTTCACTGGTCGTTTATGTTTGTGAGAGAAGAAAAAGGAGCGCAGCTCCTCGCTTCAGCAGGCAGTGAAACTCACCGTGTTGGATGTGTTGCTGGTGGGCGGTGCTTTGCTTCAGACGTGCAAATGAAGCGAATGGGGACAGTTTTTGATCCTGCGACATATGCGGAACGTTTCATGTGGCAGATGCATCCAGTGCCGCATTTGGTGTGAACGCAGCATTAGCCAATCGGGATGCAGAACACAATGCACGTTCATACGCTGTAAAAAATGCATGCAAAATTGCACTGTAAAAAAAATCTGCGAAACCGCGAGGCCGCATAAGGTGAACCGCGTTATAGTGAGGGACTACTGTAATCAAAAGGCAAGAGTGTTGTCTGTTGTGTGTGTGTTAGTGTTGTCCATGTCTGTGTTGTGTTTGGGTCCGTGTCTGTATTGTGTGTGTGTTGTTCTCCGTGTCTGTGTTTTTTGTGTCCCCACACTAATGTATGAGAAAAAAACATTTACAAAAAAGTCCCAATTTTGGGAAAAAAAAAAAAAAAAAACTTTTCAGAGACTGTATCTACTAATTAAAGCAAGAAAGGTGTGCGCGTGTGTGCGTACGTGTGTGGAGCGAATATCTGACCTGAAACTTTGTCAACAGCTTCCAAATACCACAAGTGTGTGTATCCATTATTTTGGAGTAAAACGTTCATTTTAAGATTACCACACTCTTGGTAATGAGCCCAGTATTGCTTCCGGTTCCGGGTTCATGACATCACTGTGTCGCAGTTTGTTTGGGTTTAAAAAAGAAGGTCAATATTAAATACGTTTTTGTACAGCTAAAAATTATTTAAGTTAATATTTTATGATTTTTTAAAATTATTCCTGTAATCTCAAACTTCCTTTAAATTGCCAGTCACGGACTCCACTTCTTCAGCGGCGACTGTGTTGAAACACACACACACACACCACACACGGCTGATGCACGTGCGTGTGAGATTGCCGGGTTGTCATGCCGTGGTGTTACAAAATGTTTATTTTTTCTGTTACTTCCGGGTCTCTTTTTTATCTCTCAACAACCTGTGACGGATTATGTGCATGCGGCGGCTGAAGCGCGTGCGTGCGTGTGTGAGAGATAATCCATGGAGGAGATGGAGGTAGCCACACACACACAACACACACACACACACAGTATTTAAAATTTAAAAAATACTAAATGAGTAAAATAAAACAAAAAGCGAAACAATATTTATACAAAAAGTACACAAAACAACAACAGAAATGCACAAAAATATACACACACTTTATAACATCTTTGTACATCCAACCTTCAAACATATACTCATTTAGCCATAATTGATAACTCTACTTAAGCTACCTCTATATGAATACATACTTCCAACGGGCACTGTACTAGTCATTCTAAAATTCAACACAAGCTCTAAAATAAGCTAGAAAAGCTTGCATTACGGCCTAGAATGATTGCAGAAATCACATTGTGGCTTCTTAACACAGAATATAACACCTGAGGGACACTACTAAATTATCACCATATCTGTAAGTTGAAATTGGGAAACATCATTCATCTCTTTCAGCTGCACCACACACAGATAGAGGTTACTGATGTCATAGATAAGTTCAAAAGATCTCAAATGCTCATGATACCATGCAGTCATCTCACAAACAAACAGGATCTCAGTGTTAAGTGACACTATCTGTTTGATCTGCCTAAATGATGGCAGGCCAGCACATGAATAAACATAAACTATCATGTCAGCACAATATCTAATTCAATCTACGTAGACTGATGATGCAGCAAGAACTGATGTAAGCTGAGGAACTCTCTGGCAGAAAACCTGTTGGACATTCTCAGGATAAGATGTGATCGATGCAGTAGTGACCTTGTCCATTTCAGTTGAAGGCTTGAAATATGAACTCGTGTTAAATAGTAAGCCGTCATTTTATGGCGCTTTACAGCGTTTGAAGACAAGAATTTGTGTTTTCCATCAAAGTCCAAACATCTGAAAGGGAACCAAATGCTTTGATCATCTCAGGGTACTACTCAATGTAGTGGTGTTTTGGCCCTAATGTGAAAGCTGGGAATGTTGTTTGCAACAATTCTCTATCTTCTGACACTTTGCAGTCAAGGAAATTTATTGACTCTTCAGTGTGCTATGTTGCGACAGCCAACTCAACAATGTATTGCAGTGGTTCCCAACCTTTTTTGTCTTGTGTACCCCTTGAGCCGTTTTGTCATCCCATGAGTACCCCCTCACTCATGTGTGTGCATGATTCTTCAAAAGTAGAACACAACACAACTGAATATTCAAAGCGTCATTTTATTTCCTATTCTTAAATTGAACAAAATATTCAGGCATTATCTTATTCAACTCAAATTGAACATAAAATGGTGTTGCCTTCAGGGCAATAAAAATGATAAATATAAGAAATAATATTATAATAAACATTTTTATTATTAATACTGTATTATTATTACTAATACATTATTATTAAAGAAAAACTAGAAAGTTGAAATTAGAAAAAATATAAATAAATACCAAAAAATAATTAACCTGCATGTGTTATATATAACTTTTATGAGATTTCCCACAAAACGAGCTTCTTTGAACATGTCTCATTTGAACTTGAAAAATCAGAAACAAAACACTGAACAACTGTAATTTAAACTCACTGTATCAGCTGTACTTTATTTTCTTCATCTGGGCATTAATGAGACACTTGAGCTTGCTTGTCTTTCATAAGCTTTGATAGTTCTGGGGACAATGTGGAAACAGCTGCTACCAGGCTGTTCTCCACATCCAGTCTGTTCCTCTGCTTGGTTTTAATGTGTGTCAAAGCTGAGAATGTCACCTCACACATATAAGTAGAACCAAAAGGCAAAAGCTCAATCAATGCATGTTTTCCCAGCTCAAGATACTCCTTCTCCACATCACACCAGAACTCAGTCAATGTCTTCTCATCATAGGTCATTTTCAGACCCTGATCACATGATAAATCCATCAGATGCTCCTGCAGCCTTGCAGGAAGTTTGCTGCAGCTCTCACTCACAATAAATGGGTTCCTCACCCAATGCAGTCCTTCTGACTTTTTTTCAACGTCCTGAAAATACTGGTTGAAATCCATGCAAAGTTTGGACAGATGTGCTTGCACCAGTTTGACTACTGGACCCCTGGCAACATCAGTGGTGGCAAGATGGGAATCAAGTAGTGGAAAACAGCTGACATCTCCATCATCACATTAGTTCTCCCATAGTTTGAGCTTTTTTGTGAATCCTTTAATTTTGTCATACATTTTAAGGATGTGTGACTCCTTTCCCTGAAGCGATAGGTTGAGCTCGTTAAGTTTGGTAAATATATCGGCGAGATACGCCAGGCGCCCCACCCACTCAGCATCCTCAAACACCAAAGCAAGAGGATGCTGATGCTGCGTCAGAAACACAGAAACTTCACTGCGCAGTTCATAAAGTCTGAGTAGTGTTTTCCCACGGGACAGCCAGCGGACGTCCGTGTGAAGCAAAAGCTGTCCGTGCTCTGTACCGCTCTCATCACAAAGAGTTTCAAACAATCTGTGATTCAGTGGCCGGGATTGGATGAAATTAATCACCTTCACAGCATCATCCATAACATGCTTAAATCAGGGCTCATTCGCTTACTTGCCAGTGCCTCGCGGTGAATAATACAATGCAGCCATTTAATGTCGGGATTTACCTTTTTTACGTGTCCGAAAAGTCCCTTCACACTCCCCGTCATCGCAGCAGCTCCATAGTACAGATGGGACCGCAGGTTTTCCACTGTAAATCGTGTTCTTTGAAAAGATGTCTATAATTGGAACATTTGTTCCCCGGTTGTCTTTCCTGGGAGCTTTTTACAAAATTAAAAATATGCCTCATTTATGTCCGACACATCTTTGTAACGAACGAAGGCCAGGAGCTGAGCATCACCGATTAAATCTGTCATTTCATCCAGCTGCAAAGCGAACTCACCGGCTTTTTTTAATTTTTTTCACTACTTGTTCAATAATATTCACTGACATATCATCAATCCGACGGGACACGGTGTTGTTCGACAAGGGGATTTTCTTGAGTGTGTCGGCGGCTTTCTTGTCGATCATAATTTCAGCCATAGCCGCGGCTGCAGGGAGAAAGAGCTCTTCAACAATCGAGTGAGGCTTTTTTGATTTCGCCACGAGCAGGGATACAGCGTAAGATGCCTCCAGTGCTTTGTTTGACACACTCGTAGCCTTCATCATTACATTCTGTCTTGATTTAAACTCCGACAATTTACGTTTGTAAAATTCCTCAGTTTTACCGACACTTTTCTAGTGTTTGGTACTCTGGTGTCGCTGTAAATGGGCTGGCTTCATGGAGTTATTTGCCAGGATTTCACCGCAAAAGAAGCACTGAGGCTGCGGCGGGTCCGCGGACGTAGAAGTAAATCCAAATAAAACATAGTTTTTCACTATACAGCCTTGGTTTAGGTTTGGCATCTTTCTTGCGTTTGTCGGCAGGCTCCTCTCCCCCTCCTGTATCCACAGCAACAGGACGTTTCATCCATCTATCATATTTACACCTGCTGCAGGTAAAAAGGGTTCCGCTGTTTTGATTGTGCCACAGGTTATTCTCTCCCCAGGGAAACAAGTCATAGCGCACACGGACCGTTTTTGACAGAATTATAAAATGACTGAGAATATTTTTTTTTTTTTATCTTGGAAATAAATTCTTAATTTTTCCACGTACCCCCTGCAATGTGCTCACGTACCCCTAGGGGTACGCGTACCCCTGGTTGGGAACACTGATGTATTGAACCCACAAACAACATGAAAGTGCTCCAATCAGTCAATACACATCCTCCTTTTACATCATACCGTTATGCCACAGTGGGATCCTACTTTACCTCCTGAACCTGCTGGTTGAGAGTGTCTATAGTACGGGGTTCAAAAGCACCTGAACGTACCTCCTTGGCTTGCATCTCGCCTCTTGTCACCATACAGAACCTGCAGAATCTGTCCACCATAAAGCTTTCAAAGAATCCTGATAGAGAATGAGCAGCCAGGTTATCAGCAGCCACACATTAAACTGTACCTTTGACACATTATTCCCAACTACTCAACATATACACCATGTTGCTCCAAAGAAGCCAGATCCTGAATGAGAGGGCGGAGAATTTTAGTGTAGCCAAATTATTTTACATTATATGTTTTACACAAAACAGCAAGCTGAATGGAATGGAGTGTGGATCTGTATTTTGATGGCACATTAGCTATTACCCAATAGACTGCACTCATTTTGTGTTTCTTTCTAGATGTTTCTAAAGGATTGGACACTTCAAAATAATCTGCATAAAGTCCAAAAGCGATTTTGAATTCCTCCCCTTAAAGGAGGTCATTGTCATTTTCTGTATGAACTGTACTCATGTTGCACATGCTTATGGATGGGAAGCCCTTTGTCCAAAATATCTGCCCTATTCAACATCTTCTGTTGCATAGGATGCAAAGGAACATATACAACACTAGATTTTTTTTCCTCTTTCAATTCTGTAATCCACTGGTTTAACCTCTGTGAAGTTTTTATTCACATATGCAGCTCTTCTTTTTGTTGTTGACAAGGGGCCATCCTTGCCACAGAAATGATCACATTGCTTTTTGTGGCAGCCCTGAATAACTCTCCTACAAGTGATTCATCTACATCTGTATGTTGTTTCAGAATGTCCTTGAGTGCATTATGCAGCAGTGGCTGGGACAGTTCTCAGATCTGTAACAGCTGTTGTATGACTTTTTGTACTGTACTCTCTGGAATGTGTAGGACTGTTTGCATCCATGAAAAAAAGAGCTGCGCGGTTGTGCTCCAGCTGTTTTTCTAGATCATAAAAATCTTCATTGGTAGAATAAAGGGTGTCATTTGGAGGCTCATGTTCTTGTGCCATTTTATTCGTTACATTACTTGAGACTATTTCTAGCCTGAACATTCTCCAGTTGTGTGTTCTGTGCTCCTTACTTCTGTGTGCATTAAATGTAGAATACACATTTCTGTGAAAGTTACAGCCATATATGGACACTGGACCATACCTGTCAAGTATCCCATTTTGGCCAGGAAACTCCCGTATTTTACCCCTCTTTCCCGCCTTCTTCCCGTATTAGTATTTTCCCTTAAAATATCCCGTATTTTAATGTAATAATAATTAAAACATGCCTTACTAAACTGAACGCTGCCACTAGCCTCGTGAGAACTGCCTCCTGAAATGGCCTGAGTGGCAGTTCTCGCGAGATTAGTGCTGACAGCGGCAACAAACCTGGAAACAACTCAGAAAAGAGATGATGAATGAAGACATTCCAGTGAAAAAAACAAAGAACTGGTGTAAATACATTGTGAAATGTAACAGAGAGTTTATCTTCCTAAAGAGCAGCAGGATGGGACACAGTTACACGTTCTGTTAGATTAATAACTGAGATTTTAACGTCTACCACAGCGGAAGGAACAACGTAAGTCACCATGAAAAATCAGCCAATCACAAGCGCCACAAATATACACTGCTTTAAAAAGTGTTAAAGAATGTAAAGTCTGTGTCAATAAGTCATTAGTGAATACCAGAGAACCACGAGTGAGCATGAGAAATTATCAGAAAATATGTAATGAAAATAAGATGTAAATGTCTAACTTAAAGACAAACAATGTGAAATTGACAGTAAATATGCAATGTGTTGACTTGTATATAAACTGTAAGTATATTAAATAAACACATGTGCTTCATAGACACATTTATGTTTTATTTAGGCTGTTTTATAATTTAGGAATTAGGGCTGGGCAATATATCGAGATTCAAGATGTATTGAGTTTTCTATTTTGGCGATATAGAAAACTATAATATTTCATATATCATATGTATCAAGATACTAGTTTTAGCAGTCGCTGCTTTTTCTCCTCAGAACAACATGTAAAGCTCAGTTAGATGGATTTCTGAGTGCACACGTGCAGCTGTTTGTTCCTGTGTAGCATTTTGCATCAGCAAATTTAACCCAGAATTGTCTTTCTGGTCAGACTTTATTTGATAAAATGTTCTACATTTATATTGTATATCACCATTTTGAGAAAATATATTGAGATATGAGTTTTGGTCCATATCACCCAGCCCTAGTAGGAATGTCCACAGCATTTCAATGTTAATAAAGGTCGACCTACCAGATTCTAATCAAATAATTGTATTTAGTAAGTGGTTGACAAGTGGGTATTTTAGATTTCTTGTACACCTATATTAAAATATAAGGGACACTGGAGCTTGTTTGAGTGGGTGGGACGGCTCGTAGTGGGCGCCAGAAAATTTCCCTTATTTTCAAAACCAAAACTTGACAGGTATGCACTGGACTCTGTGATTTACCTTTAAATGTGTACTGCACAGGTGAGTGAGAGACTGCTCCTGTGACAGTGAAAGGTTCCTTGGGCTGTATCACTCAGTTGTGCACCCTGGGTTTTCTGGTGGATCTTTGCTAAATGGACCTTAAGTGCATTAATGGAGTTGAATGTGCACACACATTCTTGGTGTAAGCACATAAAAAACTCACAATACTTAAACTTCCACAATTTCCTCACACCACAAGGATCTGTAAAAATAGAAAAACGCATAGCCCAACAAAATGCTCAAAATGTCACTTTTGTAGGAGAATGAGTTATTAATAATGGGATATATAAATAAGAATATTAATTATGATTATTAATATTACTTCAACTTTTGCGGGGTGCCACTCCTTTTAACAGGAGAAAAATGTCTAGTCTTTTAGACTAAACCCATAAATGTGAAACCAGGGAAAAGTGAATTCGAACAGCAATCTACACCATCATCACAGCTTTAATAAATCAGAGGAATCAAAAATTACGTTTAACCTTTTATTCAAAATTCAACAATTAACACAGTAAAAATATCAATTGAAATGGGATAATTAAATCATGATAAAATACATTTCTAGGCTAATAAACGTGAGGATTATATGTAATAAAGTGAAATCACTATTCTAGGAGAATGCTTTCTACTAAATATTGAATAGAAATGCAGGATACATAATCGAATAAAAAGCTCATTAAACAAAGAGGGGAAGACATACAGGGGAGAACGAACAAACATGAATGAGATGAACTGTGTGTGGAACATGTTGTGAGTGTACGTAAGTGTGCAGTTATGGAAGTATGGGTGTGATCTATTGTGGATCAAGTTTGCTGATCTGAGTTCGTTCAGGTACCTTGAAGATGATGTCAGGGTTGGACCTGGAGGTGCTGGGTTGAAGAAATGCAGCGGGACGTGCCACCGTTGAGTTGTGTTGCGTTTCAACAGAGTATAGCCCCTACAGCCGATCCAGGCAGTTCGGGCCTTCTCAGCTGGGTTAGAAAACGGCTCGTGGCTTACCACAGTGGGTTGCGAGCCGGGGTTTTTTCGGCTGTTACGCCCGTCACTAGATGCTGGTGTAACGAAGTTAAAAATGTATAATTCCACTTGCCATCAATATGCACACATTGGATTGAATCAAGTTTATCCCAGTGTCATTGAATGCCTCACCCCTGTGAACGTGGGACGTGCACCCGGAACAGCTGTAGTTCTGACCACGCTGTCTTCTGGTGAGTAGCACAGGCCTTGAGCTCCGGTTTTATTTTTATTATTTACTTTAAACTTATAATTAATAGGTGATTTTTGTTGATTTTTATATTTTCAGTGTAAGATATGTGTGTGTGTATGCAGAAGCAAGGACTGACTGTTTTAATTTTATGCCAGGTACGTTTTGTTCATTTTATGTACAAGTTCATGATAATAGCTGTAGTTCTGACCACGCTGTCTTCTGTGTAAGATATGTGTGTGTGTATGCAGAAGCAAGGACTGACTGTTTTAATTTTATGCCAGGATTTCGCCAATAAAAACTGTGTTGGCCAAAAGTGACGTGGTCTTAATTAAGAACTTAACACAATGCATTGAGAAGAGTACAGACCGCTACACTGGATTTGTTCCAACCAAGCAAGCTGTTGTTTCCAAAAATCAAACTGTTTCAACTACAAATAAAATGAAATAAATCAATGATGGGGAAGGGAAACGTGTTGAGCATGAAACGCCAGCGTCACAAAGCTGATATTTTTCATATATTTTCTTCCTTTAAAAAGATTATCTTTGAGACTCACCTCCCAAGAAGGAAGTTTTGTTGATTGGTTCAAAGTTACCAGCATCTCAGCTTGGCTGCCTTTGGGTGTGTCTGGGGTGTGTGTTTATGTGAGACAATGACAAACAGGAGGGATGATTCCTAGATTTACACATAAGCCATAATAATGAGTTCAGCATATTCAAATAATCTTTTCGACATCATATCTTGAAACATCATGTATTACGAAAGAGTTTGATACCAAACACGACTGGAAAATAGCCTAGTATTACTTTAGGAAATGGTTAATGAACTTTACTTGTAATTACTCATAAACATAAATGTCAAAAATCATGTTATGCCTATTCTTTACTATATGGTTGCAGTAGATACCTTAAACTGACTTTTGTGATGTTTTCTGGTATTTATTAAATGATGGAACATTTAAAATAGCATTCTGTGGGTATAAAAATATCTGAAAAGAGTGGAATAGGACAGACAATATTTGCAATTTCAATTTCTGCAGAAACCATTCCAATAATGTTTTCATTTGTAACTTTTCAAACATAATATAGTTTCTTTGTTCTCACTTCTTCACTGGGACACATCTCAGAGAAGGCCTGGGAAGTGTCAGCTCACCACAGGGGTCAGGGGTCAGTGGGACAGTTCTGTGATCTTACAGCATCTCAAAGGTATCTGTTTGTAAAGGAGGGAGAAGACGGATGTGTGGGCGCCGCAAATGGCTGCTCCGGTGTGTTCTTTCACTGCAACTACCAAGTGAAATTCCTTGTTCTAAACTGTACCTGGTCAATAAAGCTCTTCTGATTCTTATTCTGATTCTGATTCTGATTCTGATGTTCTTCCCCCGTGTGGAGTTGTAAAAAGAGTTTGTACTGAACACTTCAAAGTGTTGGGCCAGTCTTTTCGGCTCCGTTATTGGGTTCAAAGGCCGCATAGTGAGGTTTGCTATGCACCTCAAAGTTGCTGGGGCAGTTATTTTCTTATATATATAGTTATATATCAGTTTGTGATAAAGAAACAGGCCCCATGGTTAATTCCTGTAAGGAAGAGGGTCTTTAGGCTTGATGTGGTTTGGTTCCCTACACTTTTAAACACAATAAGGTAATAGAACCAAAACAACGCTTGTGTTAAAGAGAAAACAGGTGTGTGAACAAGCGTGTGTGAGAGGAATTCGGAGATGTGTGCTTCTGCACGGTACGCTTCATGCACGAGTACAAGAACGCGGGCACACAACACTGACAGCCTTCATTATTGAGAAATCCAGAGTTTCATGGCTGTATCTGACTAAAATTACACAATATTAAGCCACAAGCCATATTAGCTCTCATGTTCTCTGTGTTGTCCTCCGATGTGCGACCGCGCGTCTAGAGGTAAAAAGAGAGCGGCCAAGAACGAGTCACGCCACAGGGCCTGCTACTCTCCTTTACCCCGACAGCGTTTTGATTGGCTTTTCTAATACGTAAAATTATGGTTATATAAATAATACAAGTCGAGCAAACTCGCTGGTATCCTCAGGCTGTTAACGCTAAGCTAGCTTTAACATTCAGCTGACACTTTTTTGAGTAGACATAAGCTAGTGTTAGCCATTAGCATGTATAAACAGCATGCACAGGTACAAACAGTACCATTAGACAGATAAAAAGCTGCGTCAACAAATTATCTGCAGTCTTTTGGGTATTAAACATTCCCACAAAGATAACTAGGCTACAATAATTATTTTACATACTAACCATTCCACTTGGAGTGAGGTTGCATCGTGGACACGAACCGTCTGCTGCCGATGAATGCGCTCGTCGCGCCAGGTGGTAGAGCTCTTTGAACGCACGTTACAGCAAGACCAGTGTTGCCAGTTCAGATTGACAGTTTCCAGCCCAATCACATCCTAGAACCCGCCCATTCCAATAAAAACCAATCCAAACCAAGAAGTTGCCAGACATCCGTGTAAACCCAGAAAATCATAACACGGCTTCATATCTGCATCAAATAACCACATATAAATGATAGATATAGGTTTGCAAATTGCAACCAACAAGAGCACAGTAAATCAATCATAGGCTTCACAAAATGCAAAATGAACATCTGGCATCCAAGCGCCAGGCTCAGATTAGTAATACTGCCAACTACACGAAGGTGCACTTTTAAGCCGTGTAGTAGGGCTGCACTATTTTGACAAAAAAACAATTTACAATTTTTCAGACAGATATTGCGATTGCGATTCAATTTACGATTTTTAAAATTATTTTTATTTTTGTCCAAATTAGCATAGACATAATAATATACATCCACGCACCGTTCTAGTGGGCAGCAGCAGTCGATACAGCGTCTACGTATACATGTCTATGGCACAAAGCACATAGTACATCCTCCGCTGCTTCCGTAGCAACTACAAGCGCTAAAATGCCAAAAATAAGCGGCCGTATATATATTTATGTTTTTTTTCAGCGAAGTTGCGGGAAAGTTGCGGTCTTTTGGAAAAATTGCATTGCCGCATTGATTTTGCAGAGTATGATTGATTTTGCGTTAATAGTTGTGATTGCAACATCTTGAAATTATGGAGGGACTGATCAATGGTTTACTGAATCTTAGCAAGTTTATTGATTAAGTTTTGATCAACTTAATTTAAATTAACCTAATTTAAATGATCCCGGTGACATAATTCCGAAGTTAAGCGGGCACTAGTGGCTCTGAATTTAGGAATCAGTGATGATTTGCATAGTTTTGAAACAATTTAGACACTGTTTAGTGCGATTTGGACTGTGTTTGAAGCGGCCAGGATTTCCGCATTCAACCGTAGATTCAGTTTTCATTGGTCAATTCCGTGACTCCGTAAACGTGGATTTCATATGGCGCTATAGTGCAGGGCCCGAGTGGGACTCATTTTCATCCCTGGAGCTGCATACCTCAGACCGGCCCATTTAGAGCAAAACATATTATAAAAATCATGTTCTAACCTTGCATGTTGAGTCTACAAATAGCATTCTGTTCTGTAAAGCCTTGTATTTCAGTGTATTGTTCTAAAATAATTCAATTCAGTGCATAAGGGTAGCTTCAATTATTTAAAGATGAGCGCACATCTCCATTAGTCTTTACAACACGTCCTTTTCAAAAATAGCAGAATCTAAACTCATCAATGAAGGCAGTGGTTACAAACCTTTTCTGCTGTACCCCCCTTAGAAAAAGTTAAAACTCTCAGGGCTCCCCATTGAGACAAAATGGTAAAAAAAAAAAAAAAAGAAAAAAACTTTTTTAAAACAAACAAGCAAAAAAAATGGATTATTCTTAAAATATCATAGAAAATAATGTACAATTTGCAATCATATATTTTAGAACAGTAATACAGCTCTTTATTAATACATTGGAAAGAAAAAACATTTTCTTTTTTTCATAATTCATTAAATGTATTTTATATCAGCATCATTTATAGGAGAACTAGAATGGATGAACATGAGATCTTTAGGACATGACCACGACACTAACTATACTTATTTATAGTTAATCACCTGCTTCATTTATTAAAAACAAGATGGCAAATAATATCAAATGCATAGATAAATGCATTCATTATTGAATATTATTTATTCAGACATATTGAGTTTTAATTCAGATTTTGTATTTTTTTAAAGCATAATTAAGTAGAGATTCAAGGCTGATGGGGGTGTAAATGGGAGGGGGTGTGGCCGCACCTCATGCATCTCTGGTGCCTATGTCGATACCAGGGGTGTCCAAACGCAGTCCACCAGGATTCCAATGTGTTCTTGCTCCAACACTTCTGAAAACCTGAAGCAGCTTTGCTAACGAGTGTCCCAGCTGTGTTGGAACAGGGACACATTGAAAACCTGTTGGACCACCGGCCCTCCAGGACCGCGTTTACTTTGGACACCCCTGAAACTACTGCGATCAAGCTGGTCAAATCAGCCGCACGTTGGTTTCTTTCTCAAACGCGAACCACGGCTGGCTTGACCGCAGTCTGAAACTCACAGAGTGCACGGATTGGGAGCGACCGTGGCTCAGGTGGTAGAGGGTCGTCTTCTGATCGAGAGGTTGGGGGTTCGATCCCAGTACCTGACTATGTGTCGAAGTGTCCTTGGGCAAGACACTGAACCCTAAGTTGCTCCCAGTGGTTGACTAGCGCCTTGCATGGCAGTCCTGTCCCACTGGTGTGTGAATGTAAGAGTGATTGGGTGAATGAGCTGATATGTAAAGCGCTTTGAGACTGTTTCAGTGTGGTGATAAAGCGCTATATAAATCTAGTCCATTTACCATTCCATTTACGGATGTAATGCGTCTGCAAAAAAAGGGTAAAGCTGCCAGTGGAGGCACAGTGACTTCAGTAGTGTGATCAACGAGTGTTTTGATGGAGGATTGTGTGTAAACGGCCCTCCCAAACCGAAACATCCTCCCTATTAGCCACTCCGGGTCTCTCCGGGTTAATAAATACATTATCAGAATTACAGTTTAACTCTCAATAATAACATGTTTAGGGATCACATTTTAATTGAACAGTGAAATGTAGAATGAGACAAGTGTGGGATATCCTCCTGTTACTGGATAAAAAATAAAACTTTAACTACTTTCTCATACAAATGAGCAGCCATTAGTGGAGCAGATAACAGAACAATCATGCAAATTATGATACAAGCAAGAAATTTGGTTTGGTTGTTCTCTTGGGCCCTTTGATGAAATCTGTCCGATTGGACATTTAAAAATGCAAGATTGCGACCATTTTTCAAGATGGTTGCCAAATTAGCCTCTTGAAGGTCCCCTTTTTCATAGAAATGTGTGAAGTTGTAATTTGAATGGCATTAGTGTACGTTTTTCATTAAGATGCATTGTATTGTATTAGTATATAGACATATAGATGACATTATTAATGGAAAATGAGAAAAAAATATTAATATATAACTTTATTGGAAACATAACAAAACACCAATACTGTGTAACACAAAAGTTCCTCTGCCTGCTACTGGTCACATATGCAGCTGCAGAGTGCTGCGCAAGGGAGCCCTGGCATCTCTGGTTGCAACCTTTTTCACAGGAACACTTTGTCAGTTGCTGACAGCTGGCTGCAATGGGGTGTAATGTTGACCAACAAATCTGCCATGTCTCTCCTCTCTGGGTCCACCCCAGTCAGAAGTACTGCTGGTGTCTGGTTTAGAGATGGTAGCCTGGCCCCAGATGATCCCAGTCCGATAAGCAGCACGCTTGGCATGTACTCTGAGTGCTGCCTGTGTTGGTGGAATTGAGTTGAATGGCCTCTGCTTGCTGGCAAATAGATCCATTCTTGCTTCATCCACACCAGTGGCTGCACTTGATCATACATTTAGGACAACAAATCTCTCCAGATGTTGCAGATCTAGATCAGTTACTGATATTGGATGCTGGCTGAGATTGGTGAAGGTTTCAGAAACCTCATCACAAATGTTCCAAGCTGTCTTCTTCCCTTTACTGCAGGAGACAGATACAACATCACATCCAGTGTGTTGTGGCGATTTTGAATAAAATGAGATTGAGTCAAGTTTTAGGGTTGCTGGTTAGATGCAGACACGGGGTTTATTAGGTTAAAGGGTTTTGGAAGGAGACGGGTCTGGGATTCAGAGTTTTGTATGTTGCTGATAGTGCTACTCATTACAATGACAGAGCCTCTGAAAAGAGACCTTGGTAAATGTTATCAGTACAATAGTATCTGGCCTGCTTCGGGCAGTTTGACCAGAACTGACCAAGAGAGATTCTGCAATCACATATCACAGTGAAAGTATGGTATTCCACTAGCTTTCTCAGGCCCAATTGCAGAAACTACTTCATGAACTGGAATCCATTGAATATTGACTCCTTAGGCAAAGGCAAGCCACATGTTCTCAATACCAACTTCCTGTATAGATGGCAGTACAGACACTGCTATGATGAAGATGTCTGTCATTAGCCTTGATGATGAAGGACTTGCTTCCTTCTGTTGTTGCATTCCTGCAATGTACAAATATTCTTGTGTCAGCTTCTTCATGACAACATAGGGACACAGTATCGAGGGGCTTCCTTGTGTTACTAATGGCATCTTCTCCTTTTGTTACAATGATTGTGCGTGTTGTCTGTGCTTCACAGATCTTGTCTGCAAGGATATAAACAGCTCAGTCTTGTTGCTTTCATCTTGAAAAAAGTTTCCCCAGTTATTTGGGATCTTACTGTCACTTTTCTTCTCATTCCTTGACTCCTTTGTTTCAGATTTCAGACTTGACCATACCTGTCAAGTATCCCGTTTTGGCCGAGAAACTCCTGTATTTTACCCCTCTTTCCCGCCATCTTCCCGTATTAGTATTTTCCCGTAATATCCTGTATTTTAATGTAATAATAATTAAAAGATGCCTTACTAGACTGAACGCCGTCACTAGCCTCTCGAGAACTGCCACCTGAAATGGCCTGAGTGAAAGTTCTCGCGATATTAGTGCTGACAGCGGCAAAAAACCTGGAAACAACTCAGAAAAGTGATGATGAATGAATGAAGATGTTCCGGCGAAAAAAAACAAAGAACTGGTGTAAATACTTTGTGAAATGTGACAGAGTTTACCTTCATGAAGAGCAGCAGGATGTGACACAGTTACACGTTCTGTTAGATTAATAACTGAGATTTTAACGTCTACCACGGGGGAAGGAACAACGTAAGTCACCATGAAAAACCAGCCAATCACAAGCTCCACAAATAAACACTCCTTTAAAAAAGTGTTAAAGGATGTAAAGTCTGTAATAAATGTGTCTAATAAGTCATTAGTGAATACCAGAGAACCACATGAGTGAGCATGAAACATTATAAGAAAATATATAATGAAAATAAAATGTTAATGTCTAACTTACAGACAAGCAATGTGAAATTAACAGTAAATATGCAATGTGTTGACTTGTATATATATTAAATAAACACATGTGCTTCATATTCCCATTTATGTTTTTATTTAGGCTGTTTTATAATTTAGGAATTAGGGCTGGGCGATATATCGAGATTCAAGATGTATCGAGTTTTCTATTTTGGCGATTTAGAAAACTATAATATTTCATATATCATATCAAAATACTAGTTTTAGGAGTTGCTGCTTTTACTTCTCAAAACAACATGTAAAACTCAGTTAGATGGATTTCTGAGTGCACATGTTGTGCAGCTGTTTGTTAATAAATGTCCCGGTGTCGCATTTTGCATCAACAAACTTAACCCAGAATTGTCTTTCTGGTCAGACTTTATTTGATAAAATTAATTAGATTTATATCGTATATCATCATTTTGAGAAAAAATATTGAGATATGAGTTTTGGTCCATATTGCCCAGCCCTAGTAGGAATGTTCACAGCATTTCAATCTAACCTACCGGACTCTAATCACATAATTGTATTTAGTGAGTGGTTGACAAGTGGGTATTTTAGATTTTTTGCACACCTATCTTAAAATATAAGTGATACTGGAGCTTGTTTGAGCGGGTGGGACGGCTGGTAGTGGGTGCCAGAAAATTTCCCTTATTTTCAAAACCAAAACTTGACAGGTATGGACTTGACGTTTTGTACACATCAAACACTATGTCCACCCTTTTGTACTTGGCACAATAAGATTCCACTTTCTGGATTATGTCTTCTCTAGCGTAGTCATTAAATGTCTTAGAGGTTTGTGGAGGTAGAGCATTGATCAGTGCTGAGCCATCTATGATGACTGTGTCTCCAGTTGGTTCAGTGTCTGTGATGTTCACTTGTGCTTGAAGAATTTCAGCCAGCTGTGACAGTGGCATGTATGGAGCTTGCCACTGTCACTGAGAGATGCAGGAGATGACTGGTTCTCATGCTTGAAGAATTCCTGCAAGTCACACTCCCTGATCTGGCATGAGATGAAGAGTTGTGAGAAAAATTGACAGTCATCTTTCAGCACTTTCTCCTTAGAACTGCTCTCAGATTGCTTTAAGGCTTGTTTAAAGAAAGAAACTGTATTCTTCATGATCTGAAAATACAATGAGCATTCATCTTTGTTCTCTAGCCCCTTCATGGAACTGATCTTTGCTCCACTGGCAGCCATCTTGAAAAAATGGCTGCCATCTTGGATTTTCAAATGTCCAATCGGACAGATCTGATCAGAAGCCTTTAGAGAACAAATACACCAAATTTCATGCTTGTATCATTTGCACAGTTTCACTCAAATTCTGCTTTTATCCTCTCCACTACATGGAATCATTCGCAGGTAGTAAATCATCATATTAAACACACCTATAATAAAATATCCCGGTACCTATTAACGCGTTCACATGCGAGAACGGACACGCACAGCGTCTGCACGCACACACACACACATACAGTACACACAACAATATACACGCCTCCATCTTTTCTGTTTTTCTGTTTGTGAGTTCTGTGCCCTGACATCATTATCCAACATAGAAGAAAAGCTAACGTTTGCATGCTAACTGTGATCAGCCTGTGTGCTGACGTATATTTGATGTTTAATGATGTTCTGCCCTGTGGAATTATCAGGAAAGTTTGTCAAACTTTGTCACTCTTCAGTGGAAAGTATTTACAGAAGGAGCAAGTTTTTATAGAGCCGTCATCTCACAGCATCCTCTGTGTTTCTTTCTTACCGGTTCTGGATCCAGTTCTGTCTCTCATTCCACGTCTGTCTCCCTCCGCTTGTCTTACAACATCATTGAGATTGACTGACCTACACAAATAGGACTTTTTCATATTTACGTTTGGGCTTCTAGAAAAAGCATCGTGTTGCCATGCGAAACTGAGAAGTTATGTAATCCATTGATTTTAAAAATGTACATGTAATCCCATTACCAACTATTTAAATTGTAACTGTAACTGATTACAGTTACTCATAATTTGTAATCTGTAATCCGTTACTCCCAACACTCTCTGCACCTTCAGTGCTTTCACCTCTATGGTCAGAGAAGTGTTCCTGGCTTTGAATGCTTCCAGCTCCTTCTTCATGTTCTTTGTGGAACATCTTATTGTTCTCTGATGTTCTCTGGGAACAGACAGAAGTAAGATCATCATCATCACCTTCACAGAGCAGGTTGTCACCAGGGCCGGCACCCACCTGCACCTCTTTTTTTTCTCTCTAGTGCCCACTGTAATGTCACATGTATCATACAACTCTATGTGCATGTGCGACCTATGGCTGTGAAAGTAACAGATATGAAGATATTGTGAAGATGCTTCGCAAATGTGCAGTAAAGCTGAAGATCTTTGTCCCAATTCAACCTGACTTGTCGGGTCCTGTCTTAATGTTTTATCATTTTACACGCGCTTGAATGCTTTTGTATATGAGTGATCAGGTGATGCTTTTCGATTAGCGTGAGAAATATGCGCAAATGGATGCTGAGGAGGTGATTTGAAGAATGGCCTCTGGGAAATGAATAAATTATGGTGAAAAATGCATAAAAGACACATTCTTGACAAAAGGCGAAATAGCTGTGTGCCTGCACAAATTTAGATAATATCGGGCTGGAACCGTTCAGGCTTGGAAAAAATCAGATGTAGCGATGTTGTGTAGATGTTGTGATGATCTGTGGTACCCAAACTTTTTCTGCTGTGCTTTATCAGCCAACCATGGCAGGTGCCTCGTCCATCACGATAAGGTTGATTTTATCAAATGACAACTAATATAGGTTGAACAATGCATCCAGTTTGGTTAATAGAATGTCCCCGGTGGTGCTCCCTTCTAATGGAATTAGAGACAGCAACTCCTCTCTGAACACTTTTCCATCCAAATATCGCACAGAGACACACATCTGGCTCACATCTGTTCTGTTGGCGCTCTCATCAATCATCAGAGATAAGTAACTGGCCTGACTCAGGCCACTGATAATAACGTCATGCAAAGCATTTGACAGTGTGTCTATGCGCTGGGCCTCGCAGAGAGAGGCACCTGTTTCACTGAGGCAATCACACCATCCATTGATTTATCAGTAGCTGTCTGCTCCAAAACTGCCAGAATAACTTCTTTAAGAACCTCTGCATCAGTGAATGCTTTGTTGTGCCGTGTGAGAACCCATGCTGCTTTAAGGGACGCACTTGTCAGTTCCTGCTGCGGCGTAAATCCTCGAACCAGGATCTTGCTGCTGTTCGCATATCCAGCTGTCAGGGCCCTGAGTTTCTGCCTCTGTCTGTAGTGGATATGCTTCTTTGAAGCTGCCATGCTTTGTTTTATGGTGCCTACGAATGTTGTATTCCTTGCAAACTGCACCACGTTGGTGCAGATGAGGCAAACTGGCTTGGCATTCTTAAAATCAGGTTGGATGAAGGCATATTTTTCTTTCCACTCTTCTATAGCGTTTTATCATAGACACTCAAAGCACTTTACAGAATTGAGGCATTTTTCTTTCACTCCACACTTAGTGGTGGTAAGCTACTCTTGTACCCACCATAGTATGACATCGGCCGTTCCAACCACCACCAGCACTCGCTCACACACTGCATTCATACTACTCAATGTGGCTGAAGTGTCTTGGCCAAGGACACAATGACAGATACCACTGGATCGACTGTCCCCCACTGTGACGAGAATGACGAGAGGGAATAAGACTTCCACCATCATCCTTGTCCCTAGAAGTCCAAGGTCAAATGAATAACTACATGCCAATTAAACTTGTAGTCTGCTCCATAAGAGACTGTGAGCCTTATGTAGAAGTTGAAGTAATAAAAACATCCATCCTTCCATTTTCTGACCCGCTTCTTCCTTTTTTCAGGAGTGTGGGGGTCTGCTGGTGCCTATCTCCAGCTCAGATGGTACAGGGCTTGTCTTCTGATTGAGAGGTTTGGTCTTTAATTAAAAGTCTTTAAATAAATGATCACTTCCTAAGAGGTCAGGTTGTGTCTTTAGAGTACAGGCCTTTGGAAGTAAGACATATGCGAGTTAAAACCACCTGTGTGCCTTTAGCCTCTCATTAACCTCCCCATGCTTCTCAATGTACCTAAGAAAATGTATTGATTGTTGTCAATAAGGAACACTGCTCCACAGTACATACTGTTTCTTATTCAAATAAATTACATAACTCACAGCAGAACTGTAGAGAATAAGCACTTGTTTTACATTTTTGGAGCGCATTAACATGGCTTCAGCTCTTGATTTGAAAATCTCAGAGGTCCACCCAGATTTTGTTGAGGTAATTTAGGTGTGAACATATAAATGCTGTTATTTTATTGATATCATCAGAGGACAAGCACACACTTGTGAAAGCAGACACAGTCTTCACTGACAGGTTGGTCTCAAACGCAGTAGTTGTGTGTAAATGATCCTGGACCAAAGTTATATAAGAGTGTAATGTTTTTTTTTTTACTGCTCAAACACACACAAACCACACACACCCATAAAGACACATTTAAATATAAGTTTTACATGCTGCACGCACACATACAAACACACACAAATGAAAAGTAAACTAAAGCAGTTTAGAAACAAAACAAGCTGTGATTGGTGTAGAGAGGATGTTGTGCACAGAGATCCAATGTAGTGGTTAGATTGGGCCCAAAAAATCCAGCCCGAACTGATGCCTGCGGGCATAAAGCCCGACCCGACCAGCAACCCCGACGTAAATTATTATTTTATTGAATGTATTGCTGCAGGAAGATTAGTAGCGCGATGCCTCGCACAGTGAGAGGGGAGAGAGGGGGGGGTGTGCACAGACGCACTGCAGCTCTGCCCAAAAGGTATTGTAATGACGTGACTTGAGCTGTTATTACAGTTTTACAGGCTTTAATGGAGGTTGTAATAACACGCCAAAAATAAACTATCAAACACACAGAACCGTCTTACACCGTCATACACTCACACTACTGTGGGAACAGAATTGTTCACTCTTTTGACTGCTTAGGCCCACCCTTTCCCCAGCCTCCCAGCTAGGTTTTTGTGTTTATTAAAAAGTAATATTAATGTAATAGAGATTAAAAAAAAAAAAAAGTGAAAAATGAAGCCCGAGTCCGGCCTCCGACTTGGGCTCGGGCCAAGAATCTAAACTCTAATTCATGGATATCGCTCCGGAGCTCCTGTGTTTTCCTCTCCACGTTTTGACTTTCAAGCTTTCAAACGTGTTGCGTTGATGGCAGGGAGTGTCAGGCCAGAATCAGCAGACCAGCTGAGTAATTTACACAGCAATGGCACAAGGTGAATGATGGTCAGTAGATCATCTTCAAATGGTGCAGACTGTTTGTGCATTAACTCATACCAATGGCTTGAACAGATCAATAAGACAGTTTGTGTCCAAAGCTGCATGTTTTCCATGTACTGATAAGAGCAAAGTTACAGGAACTGACGGAGCAGCTACAATAAATTAGGGGGGAAAATGTGTTTATTAAACATCACTTTTATTTATTATATTTTCTAAATTATTGAATGCTTGTACAGCAGACATAGAAGCCCACCTGCCTGCAATTTAACTTCTTCAAATGTCATTTTGTGCTTCTGTGCACTCACTACTCCACATTGAACGAGCAAAAAACAATGCAGCAGACCACCCAGACATGCCACAAGCATCCAATGTCATTGTTTTCTGCAGCTAATCAAAGAGCATTTTTTCTGTTGGGCATCAGAATGATTTACATGCACCATCTGTGACCCTTGAGGTTGGGAAAGTCTCGAGTTAGATGCTCAGATTCCTTGCAAATATAGAATGAGGCTGTACTCTTTTCTTTCTACAAGGCAGTGATGGATGTTCAAATGTTGGAGCTTGGCCTGTATCTACACTTACCCACCCTTTGTACAATAAACAGCTCTTTAACACATGTCCACTTAATGTGAATCAACACAAATTTACTGAGCATTACATCGTTGCTAGGAAGACCAGGCATTTATTATACGCAGTTGACTACTCAGTCATCTAAGAGAGTAGAAATAAATGATCAGACTGGATGAGATGGAGTTTCCAGGAGGAGGGGATGAAATGAAATGCTCTCAGCTCACAAATTGGCTGGAAGGAGAACATGCTACACGGAGCCAGACGGATCATCCTTCAAATTTGAGTGACTATGGTGCTGTCTGTCTGTCTCTCTGTCTGTATCATCTTACAGCAACAACCATGTTAAAGTGGGTGAAAGTTTTCTTGCTTGCCTGTCACTTGACCCGTGATGGACTGGCTCTCTCTCCAATGTGTACTTCTCACCTTGCACTCTTTGAGTGCTGGAGATAGGCACCAGCAGAACCCCACAACCCTGAATAAGAACAAGCTGGTCGAATAATAAATGAATGAATGAATATGGAAAATAAAATCAGGAGTGCACATAGGTGTTGTGCACATGCATGACCAAAATAACCAATGCGCAGCAGATCAAATATTACAATGTGCATTGCCGACCAATAATTTAGGGATGGATACAAGATAACATGTAACCTTTATTTAATCAGATAAAAGCCTCATTCGAGATTACAAATCTCTTTTTCAAGAGGGACCTGGCAATTAATAGTTTTTCATCACGACTAAATAAAGTATTACTTTCCGGGTTTACTGGGATCAAAAGGTTTAGGACATTTTCAGACAAAAAGAGGAACTTACTCATAATACCAGGTAAGAAGTCATTATGTAAAGGCACAATTGTCTTGTCAGTGCAGTAGACCATTACATAAAACACACGACAACAAAACAACACTTACAACAATTTACAAAACAAAAACTAAACTCATATAGTAGGACCTAGTTCCAATTTACTGCCTCCACCATCAGATTCAGAATCAGAAAAAACTTTAAGAGAGGCATGTAAAGAAAGAAAATAATAATAAAAGAAATTAAAACAGTACTGGTAATAATAATAATTATTAGTATCATTATTATTATTATTAATATTAATATTAATATTAATAATAATAATAATAATAATAATAATAATAATAATAATAATAATAATAATAATAATAATAATACACATCCACGCAGAAAGACAAGAATGTGAGGTAAACTGAATAACAAGATGCAAATGAATGATAAAGTGTTGAATGCTTATGTATAAAATTACGAAGTACGATGAATAAAATAACGTATATATACATATATAAACAAGTTTTTACTCTGAATAGTCTCACAACTGTAAAAGTCACACCATTGTATCAGTTGCACCATTGTATAAGTCTCACCACAGTATAAGTTGAACCATTGCATTGGATTTCCATAACAGTATTACGTTGTCACTGTACAGTGACAATACGATATCTTATCTTATCTTCACTATCTTGCAGTAACCCTTTATTGTTCAGGATGACAATAGCTTTAGGTCCTACAGGCTGAAGTTAGGAGCTCAAAGGATTGGAACAAAGCATGAGATGAGTCACTGAGAATGGGACGAGCTAGGCCACATGTCTGCTGTTCATACACAGTGCTTAGGTGGCGGGTCGGAAGTCCAAATATCCTTGAACACACCTTGATGTTGTGCAGGCGGTCCCTGTCCTGTAGTGTGATAGAGTGATACCAGCAGCATCCTTGGTTTTACTGATGACGGCTTTGGAATCATCAACACCTCTGAGACTTTGATATGCAAAGTGGAGCGGGTCGAGCTGTAGGTTGGTCAGGGTCAGAATATGATGTTTGACAAGCCTTTCCATAGCTTTCATTGGCTGGGAGGAAAGGCTACTGGGGGGGGCTTCCCTTGGGAATGGGCGTGATAGTGGAGTGTTTCCATTATTTGGGGACAATTCCAGTGCTGTTGGAGGTCTGGAACAGGCTCTGGAAAACACTCCTCAACTGCTCAGCACAGTGTTTAAGGACCTGTCCTCCAATGTTGTCAGCACCAGGTGCACTGCTGGCCTTTGATCTTTTGAGGGCCCTCACAATGTCTGTGGTGAGGAAGGTGATGGGGAGGTTACGAAGATTGAGGTTGGACCTGATGTCCTCTAACTGGGTGGAGTTGTTGCTCTCAAATCTGGAGAAGAAGGAATTAAGGTCGTTTGGGAGTAAGGATGTAACGATAATACAGTGCCATGAGATGTTTCCAAACGAGAACTCGGAGTAGTGTAGTTTTTTCCGGTGCTATTAATTGGGTAAAAACATCACACAGAGCACGAAGAGGGAGCAGAGTGAAAAGCTTAAAGTAATTGAAACTCTTGCAAAGTTTAAATCAGAGGTATGCACGCGCTTCGGTTTTGTGATAAACAAGAACGATCAAGAAAGCATTAAATGTTAAACCTGCCCATGCACAAACTGATAATGGACGTTGTTACATGTTGGAATAGCTGGCTCGATATACTCGAGCACTACCTGGAGTAACAACAGGAAGTCGCTGCAGCCCTGTTAAGTGATGGAGTGATGAACTAAGATGCAGTGCATGCTAGTTTTTCTGAAAAGTGATATATAGTGTGAGTGAATCAGAGAGCTGACAAACAATGTCAGGATGTATTATTTATTTTTGTTTGTTTTCAAGATTTGTGATTGCAGAAGCAGAGAGTGGGCCTTAAAATTTGACCCATCACCTGATTGCACAAGTTAAATTTTTGTTGTTACAATTTGAAAGACACAAAAGTGAAAATGATTGTCTTTAATTTTTGTTGAAACACGTTTACATTGTCAGTTAGAAATAGAAAGACAATAAACTGAACATTATTGTTTTCCAGTTGTTATAGTTTAAAGTTTAAAGGCCCCATGTCATGCTATTTTTCACCCATCACCATCCCAAACTCGCATGTTTTCCACAGTTTTAACCTCTGAAAAGTAACTTTCTGAGCAACTCTACACAAACTGGCTGATTCGCGACCTACTTATGCATATTCATGAGTGGGCGTGTCTATAGAGGGGACACTGACCTCCTCCACGGTGACATAGGGCCAGAGTACGACCCGCTCTCCTCCCACCCACTCCATAGCTGAACTTATGCTGCTTTATAAACACAAGACAGAGTGTGGGGGTGGGGCATTCACTGGTACATACATAGATTGTAGAAAATACATACATAGCACTGCGAGAAGGACGCTGAAATGCTCACCTTCGTGGGCGTGTCTGTTTACATGTCAATCACGGCAGAGAGCTTCCTGGAGGCGCTGTTTCTCCAGCTCAGTGCTGCATCAAATTCATCAAAGTGGGAACGCGTCATCAAATTGTTGTGAGGTGTTTGGGCTCGCCCTGCAGTAAGAAAGGAGCAAATCAACCTCTAACTAACAAATGAGAGAATAAATGAAAAAAAAACCCTTTGGGCATGTGTATGAAGCCCTAATAGCACTTTATGATGCTTAAAGCACAGAAAAGTTGATTTAGCAAAACATGGGCCCTTTAAAGGAAATGTCTCAAACTTGATGAAGAGCGACACTTAAAATTGTACCATTTCCCCTTGAGGGCCTCTGTCCTTTTCCAGCTCTCTCTTTTCAAAATGAACATAAGGTTCCTCAAAGTTGGATTTCAGAAAGATAATTTTCAGTTTATCTTTTGATCAAGCTGAAATATTTCCTGTCCAGCATACCAGGAACATGGTGATTATGGTCCAGGCTGGACAAAAGACAATCAGTCATCTGTTCAATATGTAACTGTTGTTCTACCGTTACAGGCAGAGCCCCATACATTCCCCACCAGCCCCAGTTTCCTGCATTTATGTATGTTAAGGTTCCAATAATTAGACTGAGACTTGCCAAATTCCAGAAAGGGAACAATGGTCACACTGTTGGTCACTTGATAATGCACTGATTGTTGTCCACCTGAGAGATCCCATTCCTTAAATAAGACTTTACAGTCATTAGAGGTGATATAGTTTTTGCTTCTTTTTTGGATGTTTAAGCTAGGAGTTTATTTGATCATTAAAATAAAACCCATCTCAAAGAGGGACTAGCAGATATTGATGACAGCTTTTTGAACATGCTGCAAAGAAAGCAAATGGAAAATATGTGTACGCTCTCTGGATGAATAATAGAAGTAATGAAGCTTACATGGAATGTGTCCTCTCCAATCAGCAGAAAGCACTGGGAACATTTGGGTTGGTCATGATTATCTATAAGTCTACAGAGAGCCTCAGGAAACCACAGGGGCACACAGAAATTAACATAATTCATGAGTGAAAGAAAGAAAATTAATTTTGTTTTAGTATTTGTGATCAAAATCAAGCATAGTGGTGTGCTTTCAAATGCTGTGAAAACTGATTGCACTTGTTTAATATCAATACCCTAATGCACAATGTATTCAAACCCTCCTCCTGCTAAACATGTCACACTAAAGACTCGACCCATCAGAGAATCCAGTCCAGGATTTCTGGTTAATTGTGCTGCAAAAACACTTTAACATCTCAATTGTGACCCGAGAATTAATCTAAATAGGCACCAGAGAGACAAAGAGAGGTTTAAAGTGTAGAAGGTTTAGTAAGTTTTATAATGAATTAACATGTTTAATCTTTATGAGTGTCATCTCTTTAAAAGAGGAATAATGTTGTTTAGCAGTTATTAATAACTCATAATAGCTCAGGGTGTGAAAACAATATTGATACATGAACACCGGCAAATAGTTACATTTAAACATTTATTATCAACAAGTTGATGTTCATACAAACAAAACTACAGAGCGTCATGCTTGTTAAGGCTAATACATACGTACATAAACTAAGAAAAGAAAGCTTAAGGAAAGACAGAAAGATAGACAGACAAAATTAACAAAGCAGGATGGGATTTCAAGGCGCGTGTGTGTGTGTTAGCTTCTATTGTGCGATCAGTATTGTGTGTGTGCATTTTAAGCATGTAAAGTTATGTGAATGTCATTACTTTCAAGCCTGATTAGAATTTAGAGTTCTCTTTCACTTCTGAATCCAGGTCATAGGCGGACGTTTCTTGTCCAGTGGTTGGCTCGTCAGGTAGCAGGCTATGACGTCCGGAGGGCAAGATGCAAAGGCTGCGCCTTAGAATTTCTAATCCATTTGCGCAGTATTGTTGATTGTTAAGTGAAGAAGTGGGTTGCTGAGTTTGTATTGGAGGCAGAGGAGGTTTTGCAGAGTGCACAACTAAAGGAGCTTTCACTCCAGCACTATCTGGTTTGCTTGAAGTGGAGACAAGATCAGCACACCTCCAAATTTGTTTCATTTGGGCTGGTGTGAAAGTGGATAAATTTGATGTGGTTCGAACTAAAAAACCATACTGAGACACAGTACGGTTCCAAGCGGTGTCCAGTGCTGGTTGGGAGCTAGCCAGAGATGAGCTAGGGACAAACATGGTCAAAAGAGAAGGTACAGTGCCTCATAGAAATATGGGCAGATAAGTACATTATTGCATAACTGTTGAGTACCCACAATAATGCCGAAATATTTGCAATTTTCATTAAACAGATGAGGGAGCGCAGTTTCCAGTGGTCAGTTAAACAGTGCCACATTAAAACCAAAAAACTTTTACAGCAAAATGTCAAAGTTTTAGATGCTTTGAACAAAATGAGCAGCACTTTAAAAGTTAAAGAAAAGTTGAGGTGGTACGACGCAATGGACAAAATCCTCGATACGAAACCTGATGTGGAACCTGTTGACATAGTGGAGTCAAATGAGGAGAACATGATGGAGCCTTCGACAGATGATGACTCTGAGAATGAGAATGTTCTCGGGGTATCTACGTCCCTAGATAGTAAAAAAAATTCTCTAATAACAAATATCTCGGTTCCTGTATGGCACCAAATATATGGCAGACACCAAAAATATGGCAGAAAGCAACACAGTTTTGGAGGAAAGGAGGGAGAGAGAGACAAGGCAGCTGGAACAGGCTCAGGCTCTACAGGAGAAGATGTAGCTTCTTCTTCATCCTGGTCCCATGTTCTGTCTCATCAAAGCCCCCTCATTATATTCCAAAGATATTCCAGCAGCCACCTTATGAGCCCTACAACATCACCATACAAATCCAGACTATTACAACTTTAAAGACGTATGTGTAGCATGTAGTTTTATAGGTTTAATTTAAGTTATGCTAGACCTGTCATAACATGCAACATTTGCTGGTTTACATGTTTACAGTGAGAATGTACAGTTATATCTAAAAGCATACTTTTATAATCATACTTTGTGTAAATCTCAAGATGTTAAGTTGTTCATAATTGTACAGTAGTCTATGTAGCACTTTCTTGTGGATAAATGCAAATTATTTTCATTGTTGACATTGACAGTCATGCGACTAAATTATTGCACAATTAAATGTTTTTATTCAAGAAACTTACTTCATGAGTAATATCTAGATATTTTCATTAAAGACTATAACAATCTTGACAATATTTTGGGAATTGAAACCATGCAAACACCTGTATCTTTCTTGAGGTTCAACTCTTGCTCCCTGTGGGTAAGGTTTCATAGATGTTAAAGGGATGGAACTAGTTAAAGAGAGATTATATCAAACATGATTAAACATGTTGGGCAATTCCCAGAAGCAGTGTGAAATGTAGGATTTTGCTTTGAAAAATTATACTTTGTTTTAATTTCAATTTCTAGTCACACAGAGACATATTTCATATCAATATTTAGCCTCCTATAGATCATCACTAAACCACACACAAATGCATTTTGTTTATTATTGCTATTGTTGAAATAGTTATCAATATTATTAATAAAATATTATTAATATCTATTACTATATTTTTTTTCCCATTGTGACAGTAATTGTCATGTTTGATATATGTTATGACCAACCTATGCTAAGTGAGATGTGCTAACAATGTATACATTATTGGGAGTGTATACATTGGTGGCCAAATGGTTAAGGAAACACTTGCTCCTCAGGGGTGGGTTAAAAGAAGAGAACAAGTGTTGCATAAATGACTATTACTAATACTATTTCAATTCTTACTGAAACTCACTCTTATTTAATATTTATTGAGACAAAAGGGGGAGGCAGAAGGAAGTAAAGGGGAAAAAACTTTGATTATACATACGTATATCAAACCAAATGGTCTATAATATTGATTTATAATGTTTTTTTTTTCTTTCAGGTTTAACATTTTTTTTTTTTTTTTGTTACTATTATTTATTATTTTAATCATAATAATGATTAAAATTAGAATGATGCATTATATACTGCAATTTGTGGTCCAAATTTCCTGCGCAGTCCTACGGACGTCATATGACACCTCCTGCTTGGCTGATGGCTGCAGTTACTCTCGCGGCTGTCGTGTCACTAATGAGTCTTATTTTTTGATCCTGCCCTATGCTCCTTTAAATTACATCAAATAATTTTATTAATTGATAACCTAAAAAAACAAAGAGGCCCTGACAGATAGAGATCATCTCTGAATCATTTAGTGCTGGCCTCTTGAGTATTTTGTAGATTTTTTTATTTAAATGAAATTTATTCTCGTTTAAATTCAATGTTTGGCAACTTAATCAACTGCTTTTGTTGGTGTGTTCCACTTCTCCTCTATGTCTATTGCTCCAACTGATGGGAGTTCAGCTGAGCTCAATAAACCAGTGACATCAGCAGGGATGTCCAATATGTTCTTAATTGCTGATAACCGAAATGCCGATACAACACCTAATATCCAATTTCGATGTCAACGGATGCCGATATACCCACACTTGTATTCCCTCAAAACAAATTCAAGGTCACATCATAAATCTTGAATCCCAGCATTATACATTTTTCATTATCAATATGGAGTGATATTTCATTATCATGCTAATATTAAGCCAATAATATTGGTGGGCCGATGTTATCTGTCCTCCCAGCCTGGCCTGAGCAATTTGTACAGCTGGAAGTGTATCATGCAGTGTATGGTGTAGTGATTAGGACCTCCGCCTTACCGCAAGAAGGTCCTTGGTTCAAGTCCTGGGGTGGAGACTTGGGTCCTTTCTGTGAGGAGTAACTGTTTTTAGATTGGATGTAGGAGTGAATGCAAGTCTGACTGAGTGTATGTTGCCCTGCGATGGACTGTCCGGGCCTTGATATAGCCACCAGCAGACCCCCGCGACCCTGAAAAGGAGCAAGCGGGTTGGAAGATGGATGGATTGATAGCCTTTTAGCACAGCAATACTGTAAGTGCACATTGCAAAATAAATGCAACACAGCTATCATTTGTATTGATAAATAAAGCGATATTTATAACTGTATATTATTGCCAAATTCTGGGTTACTTCAAAAACTTTAGTGTTTGCATATTCTTGCCTGGAAAAATCCATTAAGTTTTGAATATATAGCAATTCACACACACAAAAAAAACTTTTATGCTGAAACAAAATGAGTTTTTGATTGATTCTCCTTTAACTCGACATTTTGGTCCAGATGGATGTGGAGATTCAATCCTCTTCTGCTATCGGATGAAAACTGTCTGGAGTTCATGTCCAACCAAATCTCTCTGTTTTTTAGATATTAACATGACACCACATGTGTCTATGGCGACTGTCTGGGAGGCCCTTAAAGCACATCAGGTAATATCATTTATGGTAAAAAAAAAAAAAAGGATTCAAAGTCAAAACAAGTGGAGTTGGAAGAACAAATAGCTGATGAGGAATTCACAAACTCCCTCTCCAGATCTGTATAAAGAACGTTTAAAACTAAAAACGGAATATGACAAAACAATCAGAGTAATACTTATGAGCACGGAGACAAAGCTGGGAAGGTTTTGGCAAGCTAGCTGTAGGGTGCCAGGGCCAAGCAAATAATTAAAGGGGTGAATTTTCACTTGGTCACTGACCAGTTAGGAATAAATGATGCATTTCAATGTTACTACCACAATCTTTACAGCTCTAATAATTCTTGTGACCCTTCTTCCTCATATAACTTTTTTAAAGATCTGCCAATTCCAACTTTGTCTCCAGATCAGGTCACTGCCTTGGACGCACCAATACAGTTGCAGGAGATTGAGGAGGCAATTAACACCTGTTTTTTGCACCTTGAATCAAGCTTGTATAACACTGCTCCCGAAAAAGAGTGTGCATCTTACCGGCCAATTTCACTTTTAAACTGTGATTATAAAATTCTAGCCCATTTCTATCCATTTCCTGCCTTGAGTCTCTCCTCCCGGCTTTTTAAATAAATATTAATAATAATAATAAAATTCTAGCCAAAATATTGGACGTCATCTAGAAGGAGTTTTGCCCCATATCATATCATCAGACCATTTGTTTAATATCATATACACTCCATGCCAGAATGACTCTGAATGCCTTCTCTCCATGGATGCAGATTTGTATGGGGTGCCAAGTGTAAAAATTTTGTATAAAAGTTGTAGCTAACACATTTTCATTATTTATCTCACTTTTATCATATTTAGCATATTTTCCTACATTTAACACAACATTTAACCACATATATAGAGGTAAAAAAAGCATTAAATCTAAATATTTAAATCTAAATGGTATATGTTAAATCTAAATTTTAAATCTAAATCTAAATGTTATGTTATATCTAAATGTTAAATCAAAGTCTAAATGTTAAATCAAAGTCTAAATGTTAAATCTTATATATAAATGTTACATCTAAATCTAAATGTTTAAATTTAAATCTCAATATTAAATCTAAATCAAAATGTTTAAATCTAAATAATATATGTTAAATCTAAATGTTTAAATCTAAATGTTATATATCATATCTAAATGCTTAATCTCATATCTAAATGTTAAATGTTAAATCTAAATGTTAATTGTGAAATCTAAATGTTAAATCAAAATTTAAATGTTAAATGTGTTATGGTCATTTTTATATTCATCATCATATCCTCAAATGTATGTTCATGTGTACAATTTGTCATGTTTTAATACATGACGACTCCATTACTCTTTACACTTTTGAACAGCTGAATCATGATTAAACAGTACAGATCGTATTATTCTCAGTGCAGCACAGTCTCTGCCAAGCCAAAATCTCTGCTCACATGCAGACATACACTGACGCACACACTTATCAAGACAGATAAAGACTGGAGCAGAACCTTCTCATAACATCTTCATCATCCTCCAACAATTCCACTATGGGCATCTGACTCCCTCCCTTTTGTCTCTCACTGTTGGGACCTTTTCTTATCTGTATAAAAAGCTTAAGCTGAAACTGTTAGAGGGCGCGGCACTTCCTTTGGACGTCCGCCTGGACGGACGCTAATTTTGTTCCATCTTGTACCTTTTTTCTTAGTTTAGAATAAACTATTTTTTATATAAAATCATCAATGCTTCTCCTGGACTCCATCATTCAACGAGAGCAATGAATCATGTCTTCAAATGAGGTCAACCGTAAATTCAGCCGTAACAATTGGCGTCGACGAACTGAATCCATCTTCTGCTCTGTGGGCGTCGACCGTGGACCAGCACTGGGTCGACACACTTGAAGCCCCGGGGCTGGCCCGCGGTGGTCCGCCCTCGGACAGAGACTGGAGCACGAACCATCGGTTGAACCTCAAACACCAATTCGGACTAAGGTAAAGCTGCCTTTATAAACATATATATATAAATTTTCATTTACATATATATTCGCTCTGTGTTGATTTTTTTTGGAACCAGTCAAGCATTGTATTGATTTTCAGCTTTGAGCTTTGATTTTGATCCTCAGCTGTTCTGTGTTTTGACAGTGAATAGAATGCCATGAGAAGGGCTCAAATGGTTGAGGTTCTATGCTTTTTAATGCTGTAGGTTCCCTCTGGTTTTCTTCGGGCTCGGATATTTTGTTTAGGCATAAAATACGGCTGGTCATTATTTACTTTGTTTTGTTCGGACACCCACAGCCTGTGAGGTCCTGACCATAGATAGACGGGCAACCAAAGTTTCCAAACATCCCAGCGGTGCCATGATCTGAGTTCACCTCTGTACCGAAAGATTAAAACCCCGAATCTAACCTAAATTGTGTTTCTGTGAATCAAACAGATGAACAACCCAATAAACAAATAATATATGCCATACGCATATACAATCTTGGTATGATGTGAACTCAGATCATGCTTTCAGGCGAGTTTTACTTTTTTATCTTGTTTTTATTTTGTTTAAACGTGAATCAGATTTCTCCCTTTGGCTTGGCTTTAATGCTTTCATTTGGACGAGTGTCAGCTTTTGACTTCTGTGCGCCTTGGTTTTCTCTCAAACACACACACACACACACACACACCACACACACACACACACACACACACACACACACACACACAAGAGAGAGAGAGGGAAGCGCGCGCACACACACGCACAGGCACGCGCACGCAAAGAGAGAGAGAGAACCACACCCATGAGCAACACACACTCAAACAAGAGAGAGGTGGCGCCCCTCACTGGCCAGTTTAGTGCACTACACACTTGTGACACAACATTGTGATTTCTCACTTCTCCTCTGCCTACAGAATAGTGCCATTACACACAGACACTATTTTTATTTTTATTTTAAATTTTATTTTGATTTCATATTTGATGGGTTCACTCTAAAATGAATATGAGCAACACACACTCAAACACACACACAGATGAATACAGTATTTCATTTTATTTTATTTTAATATTACTGTTACCATCATGATCATTTTTTATTATTTAAATTGTTAGTTTCTGTTGGCTTTGTGGTTGCCCCCCTGAAGAAACGACATCTTCAATGAAAGAATGAAATCACCTTCAACTCTTACGCTAATGAAATGTCAACATCATTCAAAGGACCAAGCATCAGAAGGAAATGGACAATCAAAGGTCTGTGACCTTTCAGGACTCAAGGACTCAACTCCCATTCAGCAAAGCAATGCTGAAATAACTCGCTCAGTCCCAAGTCAACTCTTCATCGTCTATGAATGGGCCGCATGCTGGGATTAACACATCCTGCCCCATCATCAAAGACTGAGAACCTGTGGGCGTCGGAGTGGACACTCCCCCACCAATGAGTTGCGAGTTAAACGCCACGACTACTGCCTGAACGATGGGCAGCAACTGCAGACTGGTCACACGTCTGATGGAATATCTTCACCAAAAAAGACACTGTTTCAAAAGCCACAAGGATACCAAGCCACAAGAAGTCCACCACAGCCTTTGGTGGTAGTGCTAAATCACTTTAGCCTTGAACTTTGGCATGGAGGGGGACAACTAGCAAATAGCCAACAAGCTTCTCCTTCGCACAATACTAACCCCTCTATCTTCTGACTGTGCACTAGATTATTTTGTTTTCATTTATTCTCTCACATGCAGACAGACCAGACATACAGTCACACACCCACATTCATAACTATGAGAAACACAGGACCACCAGAACTTCACACAGAACCCTTCTGTTTGCCACATGAGATCAAGTGTGCCCATCATTTATCTTTGCTTTTATTCATTATGTTGCTCATTTATTTACACTGCTTTTGCCTTTATGAGAAAAGAACAAACAAAGGGGAAGAAATAGTGTTTACTGATAAGGTTGTTTTTTGTTTGCTTTTCTTTCATTTATTCTCTTGTTGAGGGGAGGCCCCCCACAATGCAAGATATGGTTACATCCGCTGAAGAAAGAGCCCTCTGTTGCCTCAGCTTTTGGAGCTGAAGTTTTAATTTTTATTGGCCATGATTGTTTTGAGCTCACACGTTTTTCTCCTTTGTTATTTCTGAACGATTCTTCTTTTTTCTCTTTTGTTTTTACTCAATTTCAGGAAAATTGAGACAGAGATTGAGGACTGCAGCCTCAACCAAGTTTACATTTTGACATTTTTTGACCGATACCCTCGTAAACAATCTGTACCTTACCCTTTTTGAAGCTGCTTGTGACAGACAGCCTAGTTCAACATTCATTGTTTTCATTTTGCGCGCCTCCCCCTTACCGCGTCGGACTGTCTTGCCGGCCCAAAGCCACTCGACAGCAGGGGGGGGGGTACCAAATTTTTCCTGAGAAAAAAATGTCCCATTAGTTGCTATGAGTACATAGGCAATTACTTTTCAAACAAGAAGTCCTGGTTTAATGTGCAGAAAAAGGATAAACCTTGCTAGGGAAAGCGCTCTTTGGGGGATAGTGGTCCACCTGATTTGATACATGCTTGGTAACCGAATACCGTTCTGAACAAATTTCTACGTTCCCTTAGAGCAGTGTTTTTCAACCACTGTGCCGCGGCACACTAGTGTGCCGCGAGAGATCGTCAGGTGTGCCGTGGGAAATTATCCAATTTCACCTAATTGGTCTAAAAAAAAATTTTGAAAACATATTAATTATTATCTGCAAATAATATACCATTGTCGAGTGTCCGTGCTGCAGTAGTGACTAAAGGTGCGTGCACACCGAACGCGATGGAAGCGATGCCATTGCCTTAAATCGTCCCTGATCGGTAGTTTGCACATAGTGGTGCTTTTTTGTCAGTCCATCATTTCATCGCTCCAGCGACGCGATCACTAGGGAGCTATGTGTGTGTGTGTGTGTGTGTGTGTGTGTGTGTGTGCGTGCGTGCGTGCGTGTGTGTGTGTGTGGCCCCGGTAACAGGGTAGAGACAGAGAGAGAGAGAGTGTTGATGACGTCTTTTTTTTTCCCTTCTTGCTCCGCTTCTACGGTTAAATGATCAACTTAACGGAGATATTAAAGGATGACTTCACTCAGAATGTGTTTGATCAGTAGTTACTGTGGTTTTAAAGAAATTTACCGCTTTAATTTTGAACCTGATACTTTGAGGAAGTAGAACAGCCTCCGCTGCAGCCGTCAGCACTGAAGCGGGAGCGGGAGGGAGGGGCTGAGATTACACTGAGATTGACTTTTTGTACATGTAACTCTTCATATTTCTCAGTGTAGAACAGTGAAATCTTTCCCAAATATTATTGCTTCTGTCATAATAAGCACGATATTTCTGTATTCCTGGTAATTAATAATTTTGGACAGAATTAGAGTTTGCAAAACACTTTGACGTTTTCTACTACCTTTAAGACCACATTGTTGTTTCATTTGTTATGTTCAAGCTGTATTTTTGAAGTGGACATGTTAAGTACACTTTTTATTTGAAAGAAGAAATATAAATGATGATAAAGTCCTTTATTCTTTGTGTTTATTTGATTCCTATTCAAGACACTTTGATGAGAATGGCTATATTGTTAATATATGCTACAGAGTATCATTTTTTAACATGTTTGGCTGGTGGTGTGCCTCGTGATTTTTTCAATGAAAAAAATGTGCCTTGGCTCAAAAAAGGTTGAAAAACACTGCCTTAGAGTGAGGGTTATTAGAGGTTGCGTGCTCCGTTCAATCTTAGAGGTGCCCAATAAAAGTCCTGACAGTTGTGCGAAATTTTCCTTCGGTTTGGTACCGGAGGTGTTTTCCTTCAGTTTGGTACTGTTGTGAATTATTCTCCCAAACTCTTATTTTCAAGAGCGGTGGTTGAGCCCTGCTGATTCAGAGATTCTTTTTTACATTTCTGGAGACGGACGGCGGGTGAATTTCCCGCGGTTTGGTACCGCGGTTGAGTTTGTGTTTTCCTTCGGTTTGGTACCGAGGATGTTTTCCTTCAGTTTGGTACTGTTGAATTATTCTCCCAAACTCTTATTTTCAAGAGCGGTGGTTGAGCCCTGCTGATTCAGAGATTCTTTTTTACATTTCTGGAGACGGACGGCGGGTGAATTTCCCGCGGTTTGGTACCGCGGTTGAGGTTGTTGAGTTAGACACGGCTGTGCTATTCCTGCCTGATCAGCAGATGAGCAGACTGTCAGTACCACGGGCGATAATCTAAGACTCCGCCAAGGCGGAAGTAAAAAGGAGCGTACCTCTTAGTAATCAGACGATACCAGTAAAAAGCAATTAATTAACACTAAAAGGTTGCCAAGCATGGGGGGGCAATAAGAGCTCATTGACCCCGAGAGACGAGGTGGACTGGCTATCGCCGCTGGTGGGTTAGATGAGACCTATATTCTACTTAGACACTGCAGCAAAACCTTGTGAATGCATGGACGTGAAAATTGAGGCATGAACGTGTGCGGTGCATGAATGACTGAATGATGACACGTTACGTATGCCTGAGAGAACCGTGTTGTGAGTGCGAATGTGCCGTGGACGTGTCATTGAGTGATTGACCGATGAATGGCTGTTTGACTACACATGCTCCTCTGTTTCACCTTCCTTTCCTCCTGGGTTTTGATGCACTAGATCTTCTCCCTGTTTTTGCCAATTATGTAGTGGGGTGTTCAGAAAACACTGCTGCTTGTTAGAAAATTATGGTTTTAGGCCTTGGGCCTTCTAAAAAGTTTACCAGGTTTTAAAGGGTTTTTTCTGGGTGTTTAAAAACACCAAACGACATTTTTTATATATGATACCACTTTCAGTGGAATGACTGGCTTTGACCTTGACTGACCTTACATGTTCAGTGTCCATGTTTTTTGTTGTTATATGTGTATACTCGTTGTGGTGTGCACTTGTCTATGTCTTCGTCTTAGTTGTTGTTATTGTGTTGCTTTTTCCAAAATACAGGTCGCTGGCTGTATACTCAAAGGAGACGAATCAGATCCAACTAAAGAAAAGAGATATTTTAAATTATTCAGTTAAGTCTTAATGTTTTCCTCTCTTTCTGTTTCTGAGTGTTTCCTAACAGAAAATGCCACCGCCTTCTCGACTCCGATCCTACCTCTTCGCCGCCATGCCTGGTCACTGCTCTTATGATGAAGGATGAGAATTAAAGGGAAGTATTGTCCATAACTGTAACTGGGAAGCAAAGGGGAAATAGAAATAGACACGTGACAATATGACATATTGTGGATGTTCTAACATAATATCTATTCCAGAGACTACAGAGACTTCCAATCCAACTGCAAAAGTGGGGACAGATCTTCAAATTTCCAAAGGGAGCGTACAGTTGACCCTGGCTTTGACCTTTTAAGGCTGAGGAGGAGGAGGTCGAGGAGGTTGGAGGGCACAAAGGCAGGCGGACACAAGAGAGAGGAAAACGGAGACACATCCAAAATGATCAGATAAGTGATTTTCCAATGATATTTATCATATGGTTTTAAGAATCCAAATGTATTCTTATGTAAAAAAGGGAAGGGAGGGGCCAACGTCCCTCTGATTTTTGATTTATATTTTATCATAGGAAAATAATATACCCCAAAACCCTCCAACCATTTTCTTCTTGTTCCACCAGCACTTAGCGTGCAAGACCATAAAACACCTTCACTGGGTTTAGACACGTTTAAGGGAAAAATTAATTGTTCTCAACATTGGGTTGGTGGCCCAATCTGGGTCGCCTGAGATTTAAAAAGGGTCCTCCTGAAATTCTTGATAATTGATTGAAATAAGAGATAGTTTAAAGTTAAGTAACTTCCAAGTATTTAAGGAAGCTCTCCAAACCGTGCTGGGGCTCGTCACCCCTACGAATGGGATAAATACAGAGAGCAAAAGACAATATGATTGTTCGACTCAACTTAACTTTAATTCTGTCTAACCTTAAAGGGCCAATAATCTTGCTAAACTCTGGTTCAGACACAGAATAGGAGACACTTTTGCCACCAATTGACCTTCAAAATTAAGTAAATTACATCTCAAATAATAATTATGAGGGAAATGAATGAAATAAATGACCTGACAAATTCAGCTCTATAAAAGAATTAGGCTATGTAAATAGGTGTGGAGTGTTAACATTATTCAGAATAAATAAAGGATAGAATAAGATTTCTCCTTCACAAATAAGAGATAGCAACGAAAAATGAAACAAACAATTTAAATAAATAAATAACATTATTTATTTATTTGGTTAAACTCATTTAGCTTTCTCACATCTCCATGTCTCCCAATTGTATGTATTCATCTTGAGAAGACATGTAATCACACTCCACACTTCTCCGTCCGACTTGCATGTCCTTCTCCGTCCGACTTGCATGCCCTTGTAAACAGTGGTTCTCAAATTGTTGCTTCTCACCAGGTAAGTAGATGTACCACAGATAATCACTGCAACTCCAGCTATGCTTCTCTTTACTCCAGGAAAAGAAAATCCAATTAATACGTCCTGCTTTTCTTTCAGCCTCATATTTTCCCACTCGCGTGCGAATGGGCTACAGAGCTAGCATGGCTAAAAGCTCACTAACGCACACCTAACCATTGTGTGATTGTGCAGCAGCACCTTTTAGGATCTGAAAAGCTCTCAGATCCTGACCTCTGACCTGTCTCTGCCTTCCTGGCCATACTAACTATTCATTTAGTTAGTTAACTAAACCTAACACCCCTAAACTTTTATTTTATTCTATTCTATTCTATTCTATTCTATTCTATTCTATTCTATTCTATTTTATTTTATTTTATTTTATTTTATTTTATTTTATTTCATTTCATTTTATTTTATTTTGTTTTGTTTTGTTTTGTTCTGTTTTGTTTTTCCCCCCCCCCCCCCCCTTTTTTCTGTCCAGGTACCAGCTAAAGCCTACCAGGTACCAGGTACCAGCTAAAGCCTACCAGGTACCAGGTACCAGCTAAAGCCTACCAGGTACCAGGTACCAGCTAAAGCCTCAGTAGTGGGATCGCGCCTGTGTTCAGGTACCAGCCAATCCCAAGAGTTCTGTTTCGGTGTTTTTCCCCCTCTTCTGTTCAGGTACCTTCCGATCCCAAGAGAGGTTGCCAGGTGTGTGGAGACTACCCTTCCTCAGACAACAACCAATCATCTACAACGCCGACCGGAAACGAACGACCCACACGGCAGTGAAGGTCGCGGAGCAGGCAACATGGATCCAAGATGATTGCCGACACCAGCTGATGCTGAGACGGAGGCTGACCGAACAATGAAGGGGGAACCGACAAGGCCACTGAGACACACACAAGAAAACGCTCTAGAACAAGGGCCTAGCTTTGTTTATAAGCCACACCAAATGCTCATAGCTAGGTTGAGGGAGGACAACCTCACACCTAGCTGCAGGAATACAGTCATAAACCCTTCTGCTACGATTGAGGAAAATACTCAAGGTTCTTCACTCATGATGCCGCCAATCAAGTGCGGTGATTCTAACCATGGCTATTGGTTACCCCAGTTACCACTGAACTCAGCCGATGAAGACGAGTGATGTCCTTGATGCAAATCATGATTTTTGCTTATCTAGATGTAATAAAGGATGATTTTTGATGATTCATGCCATTGATAATAATGATGAAGTTTTTTTTAAGGTTTATTTCCACATTTTTCTTGATATATCTGTGCCTCACAAAAGAAGAATATATCCAATGTATGACAATAACGATGCTAATGGTTAACCCTGACAGACAGCAAAGGTGGAATATAATAATTTTGTTTCTTGATTTGGTCGTTGAGGCGACCAAAAGTGGGGAATGTTATGGTCATTTTTATATTCATCATCATATCCTCAAATGTATGTTCATGTGTACAATTTGTCATGTTTTAATACATGACGACTCCATTACTCTTTACACTTTTGAACAGCTGAATCATGATTAAACAGTACAGATCGTATTATTCTCAGTGCAGCACAGTCTCTGCCAAGCCAAAATCTCTGCTCACATGCAGACATACACTGACGCACACACTTATCAAGACAGATAAAGACTGGAGCAGAACCTTCTCATAACATCTTCATCATCCTCCAACAATTCCACTATGGGCATCTGACTCCCTCCCTTTTGTCTCTCACTGTTGGGACCTTTTCTTATCTGTATAAAAAGCTTAAGCTGAAACTGTTAGAGGGCGCGGCACTTCCTTCGGACGTCCGCCTGGACGGACGCTAATTTTGTTCCATCTTGTACCTTTTTTCTTAGTTTAGAATAAACTATTTTTTATATAAAATCATCAATGCTTCTCCTGGACTCCATCATTCAACCAGAGCAATGAATCATGTCTTCAAATGAGGTCAACCGTAAATTCAGCCGTAACAAATGTTAAATGTTAAATGTTAAATCTAAATCTAAATGTTAAATCTAAATCTAAATGTTGCATTTTTATGTTTCACACATATGCTAATTGACCCCGCCCCTTGTAACCTCAACCAAAACACAAGCAGAGACACACACAGCCGATGCCACCCACCTCTTCACCCTTCACCGATGCATGCCTGGGTGATATGTATGGCTGGTTCTCTCCGGGCGGCAGAGATCGAGCGCGCGGTCATGGCAGGTGTACCAGCTGCACTTCATAGTACACTCCCGCAACACAACAGTGCAACACAGTTAGGAAAATGTGCTAAATATGAGAAAAGTGAAATAAATAATGAAAATGTGTTAGCTACAACTTTTATACTTAATTTTTACACTTGGCACCCCATAGATTTGGCATTGAACATAAATTATCATTGTATGATGATGATCTGAGTTTTTGTGTCCAAGGCTGAGACTACTATTCCCCTCATTTTGGAGCTTCTTGCAAAATTTTGAGAAATCTCGGGGTATAAACTGAATTCACATAAGAGCAAAATATTGCCACTGATTATGACTAACACAACATTACAAAATATTATAGTGCCCTTTAAAATGGCAGTTGACAGCTTTGACTATCTTGGGGTCATTGTAACAATTTTCTTGTGATCTCTTTAAAAATAATTTTGATGCACTACAACAGGGGTGCTCAATACGTCGAACGCGATCTACCAGTCGATCCCAAAGGTAGTATGACATCAAAAAAATAGAAGTCAGCGGCTGATGTCAGCCTATCATCCATCCCGTCAAAAAAGCGAGGGCTTAAAATCGGAGGTAACTCGCTGACTAGCTTGTAAGCTAGTCAGCGAGTTACCTCTGATTTTAAGCGAAAGAAAGCCTATAGTCATCAAAAATGAGCAGGGTTTCTGGACCAAGTAAGAAGACAAAAACGTATCACTTTCATACGGAATGGGAGGTGGACTTTTTTTCACGATGTCATTTTCTAAGTGCGTTTGCCTCATCTGCCGGTCTGCCATCGCAATACCAAAGAAAGGAAATGTGGAGCGGCATTTCCGGACTGTTCATGCAAAATACGACACCGACTTCCCGCCAAAAAGCGAGCTGAGAAAGAGAAAGGTGAATGAACTAAAATCCCAGGTGTCCAGACAGCAGTCATTTTTCACACAACATACTTCAAAAGCAAAAGTTGCCACCAAAGCATCGTTCCGGGTGAGTCACGTCATCGTTAATAACATGAAGTCCTTCCAAGACGGAGAGATGGTAAAAGTGACATTCGTTGAAGCAGCTGACTCATTGTTTCGAGACTTAAGTACAGTTACACGGCGATGTGAAGCCATGGCTAAGGATGTAACCCAGCAAATATGAAAGGACATCGGAGATTGTGAGTATTTCTCACTGCAGCTGGACGAATCTACTGACGTGAGTGACACAGCCGAGATGTTCATTTTCATTCGTATGGTGTTCAGTGATATCATTGCAAAAGAGGAGCTATTAACAGTACTTCCCATGAAAGAACACACGCGAGGAGAGGACATATTTCAGTCGTTTAAAAACTTTATTGAGAAAACTCAGCTCCCAGTGTACAAATTGGTGTCTATCACCACGGATGGAGCACCCGCAATGGTTGGCCACGTGAATGGATTTATTGCCAAGTGCAGGCAGGATGATGCTTTCCCAGACTTCTTGAATTATCATTGCATAATCCACCAACAAGCATTATGTGCTAAAATGCTCAACATGAAAGAGATCATGGATGTGGAAACGAAAATCGCCTGTTCTATTCGAGCCAGATCTCTTCAAAGACGGTTATTCCGTGCACATCTGGAGAAGGCTGACTGCGACAACTCTGAGTTGTTGCTTCATACCGACGTGAGATGGCTTAGTCGAGGGAAATTCCTGCAAATATTTCGAGAGCTCTGTCCTGAGATTAAGGAATATTTCTGTGTAGCTGGACATGCAGAATACAAGCAACTAAATAACGATCAGTGGCTGTTAGACTTGGCACTTTTAACCGATCTAATAATAATAATAATAATGAATTTTATTTATAATGCACTTTACATTTCAAATAAAATCTCAAAGTTCTACATAGTAAAACCGGATAAAAATACAATACAATACAACAATAAAAGCAGGACAAGCTAAAATTAGCTATAGGCTTTTTTAAAAAGGAAGGTCTTTAGTCCTTTTTTAAAAGCATCCACCGTCTGTGGAGACCTTAGGTGGTCAGGAAGGGCGTTCCACAGACGAGGAGCGACAGCTTTCGAAAGCCCTGTCCCCCATGGTCATGAGCCGCATCCTGGGCGTGAGCAGACGGTGCTGTTGGCCTGACCGGGTCCTGGTTGAGATGTGTGGTGTGAGGAGGTCAGTGAGGTAGGTGGGGGCATCACCGTGCAGACAGTGGTGGGTGTGTAGGAGGACCTTGTACTCTATGCGGGCGGAGATGGGGAGCCAGTGGAGAGTGCGGAGTGTGGGGGTGATGTGATCGTATTTCCGCACCCTCATCAGGACCCTGGCAGCGCTGTTTTGGACATACTGGAGTTTTTGGATGTTCCTGCCAGGGATCCCTATGAGGAGTGCGTTACAGTAGTCCAACCTGGAGGAGACAAACGCATGGACGAGCCTCTCTGCAGCCGAAAGGGAGAGGAAAGGACGGAGTTTTGAGATGTTACGGAGGTGAAAGAAAGAGGTTTTGCATATGTGGGTGACATGGTTGTCGAAGGAGAGGTGGGGTCAAACTTCACTCCAAGGTTGGTAATGGAGGGAGAGAGGGGAATGCTGTGGCCAAAAATTGAAACTGAGGCGATGGGGGAGGCACGGAGTTGATGAGGGGTACCAGTTTGGATGGCTTCTGTTTTTGAGCCATTCAGCTGCAAGAAGTTTTGTCTCATCCATGCGTTTATCTCCTCCAGGCAGGAGCTGAGACGAGTGAAGGTGGCAGAGGGGGACCCAGAGGGGGAGACCTTGAGGTAGAGTTGTGTGTCGTCAGCATAGCAGTGGATGTTAATTCCGTGCCTGCTGACGACACACCCGAGGGGAAGCATGTAAATAGTGAAGAGGGTGGGGCCGAGCACGGAGCCCTGGGGGACCCCACAGGTGACAGTGTGGGGGCGGGATTTAGCATTCCCCAGGACCACGTACTCGGTCCTGTCACTGAGGTAGGAACGGAACCAGTGAAGGACGGTGTCAGAGAGGCCAATGTGCTGGAGACGGTGGAGAAGGATGTTGTGGTCGATGGTGTCAAAGGCAGCAGAGAGGTCGAGAAGAATGAGGAGGGATGTGGAACCGGAGTCGGAGGTCATCAGCAGGTCATTTGTGACTCTGATGAGCGCTGTTTCTGTACTGTGGGAGGGGCGGAAACCAGATTGTAATTTTTCATGTAGGCTGTTAGTTTTGAGGTGATTGTGGAGCTGAGAGGAGACTACTTTTTCCAGGATTTTGGATATGAATGGGAGGTTGGAGATGGGACGGTAATTTGATAAGTTTTCAGGGTCAAGAGAAGGTTTTTTCAGGAGTGGTTTGATTAAAGCTGTTTTGAGGGAAAGTGGGACGTTGCCAGTTTTCAGGGAGAGATTGATGATTTTTGTTATGAGGGGGCTAATGATTTGGTTGTGACTTTTGAGCAGAGGAGAGGGAATGGGATCCAGGGAGCAGGTGGATGATTTTGAGGTGCAGACAATCTTCTCGACCTCCTGCTGCGTTGTGGGTATGAAGTGTGTGAGATGTTGTTTAATGGGTGTGGTCGAGATGTCATGGACGGAATTTTGAAGAGGTGCGAGAGATGAGCGGATGTTGTCAATTTTGGATATAAAACTATCAAGGAAAATGTTGCAGTTTATTGCTGTAGGTGTGTGATGTGATGGGATCTGTGGTTTGAGGAGATGGCTGACAGTGGAAAATAGTTTTTTTGAGTTTCCTGGGTTGTTATTGATGACTGTTGAATGGTGTTCAGACCTGGCGGTGGAGAGGGCTTTTGCGTATGTGTGTTGATGTTCCCGGTAGGCCAACTTATGCACCGTCAGGCTAGATGTTTTGCTGTCTCGCTCCAGGACGCGGCCCAACCTTTTCATGGCCCTGAGTTTGTCTGTGAACCAGGGAGCTGAACGGGTGAAAGTGACAGTCCGGGTTTTTTGTGGGGCATGAATGTCCAGGATGAAGCTGTTGTCGTTGTAGTAGTCCATAAGATTGCTGACTGATGAGTACAGAGGGGGTGAAAGAAGCTGAAGGTGCTGGGTGAAGGAGGTGGAGTCAATGTTCTTGGTGTTCCTGTATGTCATCTGCCGTTTTGGTTTGGTGAGATGGAATGATAAGGGGACTTTGATTGTCACTGCCTGGTGGTCAAAAACGCCAATGTCATGAATGTGGAGATCTGTGAGAGGGATGGAGTCTGTGATGATCAAGTCCAGTATATGGCCCTTATTGTGTGTGGGTCCATCAACAAGCTGCTGTCGGTTGAGGCAATCCAGGACCTGTTTAAAATCGGATGTTTGTCGGGAGGTGTGAGAGTCCATGTGTATATTGAAATCCCCAATAACCAGGATGTTTTTGTGTGATGTGCATAGGGAGATGAGAAAATCATGTATGTCTGAGATGAAGGTTGGTTGTGATTTGGGGGGGCGATAAATGAGGGCTATAGTTACTAAGAGGGGATGTTTGCATTGAAGGACTAAGCTTTCAAATGAAGTGACATTGGGCACAGGCAGAGGAGAAAGGTGAATATTTTTGCGGAATATTACAGCAAGCCCCCCACCACGTCCGGTGGTGCAGGCCTTTTCCACGTACGAGTACCCAGGGGGACATGCCTCATTGAGGACTGAGTAGACCCCAGGCTGTTGCCAGGTCTCAGAGAGGCACATAATGTCTATGTCTTTATCTAAGATGTGGTCATGCATAAGTCCAGATTTATTTGACAGAGATTGAACGTTTAGTTGTTGTAGTGTTAGATGTGTTTTTGAGTCCAGTTTTTTAGTGAGCGGAGGAGAGTGAAAACCACTCCGGGTTTTCTGTTAACTGTACCTGGGGCGGTGTCGTTCTGATGACGTAGCTGGTGATGACGTGACTGCTGTGCGACGGGACGTGCTGGAGACCAGAGGGATGCGATGGAGCCGCAACCGCTGTGTCTGTTCACAGTGAACCGGCGGCCGGATCCCCGGTGGATATAGCGAGGCCTGTATGGCAGACCCAGTTGCAGTGGAGCTCGGGTGTTGAAGAGCCCCCGGATCCGCGCTAGGCCTTTGGACCTCACGATGTGCGGAGAAACACCGGCGCTAGTGGTTAGCCATAGAGCCGGCGAGCAGAGACTGATGACGGCGGCCATGCAGGCGGCGATAATCCCCAGACTCCACAGCGATGCCACTCCACGTATTGAAATCCGTTGGGTTAGGGTTATAGAGGGATCATCCACCACCAGAGCAGCGGCCAACAACAGTAGCCAGTAGCGAACCCACGATGGCACAAGGGCTCGGGGCACACGACCGGAGGGGGCCGCCTGGGTGGTGTCAGCTCTGACCTGACAGGTAAGTCATCATCATCATGGGCATTCTGATAAAAATGTCAGGGGAGGACGGATTCTGCAGAGAAGCGGCGAATAGTCAGCGCCAGCGTCCTCTCCGCGTGACCATCTGAGTCCTGACAAACATGTTGAATGACCTTAATCTACAGCTGCAAGGAAAAGACAAAGCAGTGATAAATATGATCAGTTCGGTTAATGCTTTCAAATGAAAGATGCAACATCTCTCCTCAAAGCTGCAGCCCCATGATTTGGCAAATTTCCAGAACCTGGCGTCAGAGCTGGAGATGCAAGGGAAGGCCTGCGTGCAACTTGACAGGGCACGCTACATGAAGCAGATTGACAATTGTCTGTCAGAGTTTGACAAACGCATTCAAGACTTTTCTTTGCTCGAGCCAGTCACTACATTCATGTGCTATCCTTTTTGGGAAGATGCTGATGTTGATTCACTCGCATCAAAAATTGCAACTCTGTTTGACCTAAACTCTTCTGGTGTGGAAGATGAGATTTTGACTCTACAAGCCGACATTGAGCTGAAGTCAAGAGCTCATGGACAGTTCTGGAACTTACTCACAGAGGTAAAGTACCCCAACATGAGGAAATGTGCATTATTCGGCTCCACTTATTTATGTGAGTCAGCCTTTTCCCACATGAAGATCATTAAGTCCAAGTACCGTTCCACCATGACTGATGAACATTTGGAAGTGTGCTTGAGGCTGGCTGTCAGCAGCTACTGTCCGGACTATGCATCCCTCACTGATTCAGTTCAGTGCAAGTCATCAAAGTAAACTCGGGTAAGTACAAAAAATGTTCATAGTTAATTATGTTGTGTTGTGCAAAATTAGCTCATGCGGTTATGCTATGTACATCAACATACATTTTACATGTAAAAAATCCTCAATATATGTGAAAATAAATATATGTTTTGCATTTTTGTGACTTGGTAATTTTATAAGTAGCTCGCATGCTGAAAAAGTGTGAGCACCACTGCAATACAACATAAAGTTCAGCGGGACTTATCGAGCTGGTCACTTCTTCTGCTTTCATTGGTTGGGAGAGTGAATGTTGTTTAAATGTCTGTGCTGCCCAGGTATTTATATTTATTCCAAAGCCTCCCTGTCTTCATCTCCAATGCTCATTTTAAGAAGCTTGATTTAGTGATGATATATTTTATTTGGAACAGTAAGAAACCCTGTTTGCGTAAAGAACACTTGCAGAAGTCAAAGCAGGGTGGCGACCTAGCATTCAACATTACTACTGGGTGACTGATCTTTGTGGTTTGTCCTTTTTGACACATTGCTATTCGGGTAATAGTGTACAAAAGTGGGTGGAGATGGAGAATCTTTCCTGTAGCTCCTTGTCCTTACCAGCTGTATTTGGTGCATCAGTTCCACTATCTCTGAAGATGTCGTTCAACAACCCGGTTGTTCATAATTCTGTTAAAATCTACTTACAATTTAGAAAACATTTTGGTCTCTGAACTCTTCAGCCCAATAGCATCAAACACCTTCTTTGCTCCTTCATTGCTGGATTCCACATTCCATGTTTGGCACAGGCAGGGGCTGAAAATGTTTAAAGACCTCTATATTGGAAATGTATTTGCTTGTTTTGAACAACTATCTGTTAAATATAACTTACCCCCTTCTCATTTTTTCAGATACTTTCAAGTACGGCACTTTGCTTTAGCCTCCATCCCGGGGTTCCCTGACAAACCTCCCTATAATGTTATAAACAAGGTGATTTCTTTCAACCCAACTAAGAAAAAAGCTATTTCCATAATGTTGAGTTTGATTTCCGGTTTGGGTTCTCCATCCATATCCGCCATCAGAGGGGCTTGGGAGCGGGATCTCGGGGCCGGTATTGGTGAAACAGACTGGACTAAAGTTTGGAAGAACATTCATTAATCTTCAATGTGTGCAACACACTATCTTATTCAGTTTAAAGTGGTACACCGAGCTCAAATTCACAAATCCAAACTGGCAATAATTTATCTTCATATTGACCCAACGTGTGACAGATGTAAATTGGAGGAAGCCACTTTAATACATTTTGGCTTTGTCCCAAAATAGAGCAGTATTAAGAGGGTATTTATGAAGCACATTCTTGTGTTTTTGGTGTAAATATAACAAGATTCACGGCTCTGCCCTGCAAACACCGAAAAAAAATAATAAATCCATGGATAGCTTTCGGTGTCCCACTTCTCTAGATGATGTCCAGCGATTTTGAACCCCGTCAGTGAAACGCCCTAGAAGAAATGCGTTACAATACAACGTGAGCGAAAATAGCAATTTTGCCATTTTCAATTTTCAATTTAAGATTCTGGACTTCCTGTGTATTTTTTGGCGTAGTGTTAATAATATTTTTTACTTGTCTTGTCATGGTTTACTTCTGTGTCATTTTTCTTGATTTTACGAGAAATTAATTTTTTTGGCAATTCCTATGTCGTAATGCATTCTTGGCATTACGTCAAGCGCGTCAAATTTTTGCATTTTAAAAATCGGAAATAGTCAGAATTTAAAGAGACTCGCAATTGAATTTTGTTTGAAGACAGAAAGAAAGAAAGAATAATATTCCAGCACAACAACAATGTTTCCTCCTTTTTGAGTACCATGAACTATACATTTTTGGAAAGCGCGGGGGCATGCCTACGACATGACAAGGGTCCCTGGTCACTGGTGGGCACATGGCTTTCACATGTGTAGTGTGGCCACTACGAGAGCAAGAGGCCCTTCGCCAGCTTGTGGCGCTCGGGCCTAATAATTTTGAAATGTATTCCAAAATGCACAGGCAGCCAGTGGAGGGAGGCCAGGATGTGGGTTATGTGCTCGCTCTTACGTACTCCAGTTTGGAGGCGAGCGGCTGCGTTTTGCACCAACTGGAGAAGTGTGAGGGATGACTGGCTGACTCCAAAATGAAGGGCATTAGAGTAATCCAGCCGAGATGTAATAAAGGCATGGATTACTGTTTCTAAGTGCTGTTGTGAAAGGATGGAAAAATATTGATTTAAAATTGTTGTATTTGCATAATTTTCCAAAGAGCCCAAGTCAAAAGAAGGGAATCACAAGGACCACTGGGGCCAAACACGACTATTTTTTTTTTTTTCATTGAACTTTAAAAAGTTTAAGGCCATCCGGGCTTTGATGTTTTCAAGACTTGCCAGAAGCATTTTTTTTTCAGCGGCACATATATTGGCTGTCATCAGCATAGCAATGGAAAGAGATGCCATGCATTCTTAGGATGGAGCCCAGAGGCAGTAAGTACAAAGAAAAAAGCAGGGGACCTAAAATTAACCCCTGTGGGACCCCATACGAGAGTAGAGCAGGGCTGGACACTGAATTTTCAAGATTAACACTCTGTCAGCCAGATAAGACCTGAACCACTCTAATGCCGAACCAAAGATGCTTACAAGGTGATGCAACTAAGCCACTCGGGTGGTGTGGTCTGGGGTGGCAAAGGCTGCTGTTAGGTCCAACACCAGAAGACAGGCTGCTGTTGATAATTGCTAAAACCCACTGCCCTATACTAGGGAAAACCTCTTTAAAAATATGAGGATAGAGTGTGTCACAGGGAGATCCTGATGGCTTAATTTTGCGAGCCAGATCTTCTAAAAATGACAAGCTCAAACTTGTCAAAAGTTGCAAAACAGGGAACAGGGTCAGAGAGTTTAATTGGAGGAGCTGAGATAAAGGCCCTAGCGGTAGGGACCTAATCAATAAAAAAGTGCAGGAAGCTATTGCACATTTCAGTGGATGCCTCTAAGCTGACAGGCTGTGGGGAGTCAATAGTTTTAAATGACACACGTGGGTTGTGGCGATTGCATTGACAGGTATTCTCTTGACTCTTTAACAGTGCTTTGATAGCAGCGCCAACAGTCCTTTAGGATTTGGAAGGAAACTGGCAGTTTGTCCTTCTTTCACTTACGCTCAGCTTTGCCGGGACTCCCGTTTAGCTGCGCGAGTTTACTCATTTAACCAGGGCTCAGATTTAGCTTTGGGTTACACAGTTTTTAAAGAAGCCACAGAGTCCAGTATGACTCGGCAGGAGGAGTTAAACCAAGAGCTGAGCTCCTTTGTATTAACAGAGAGAGGAGGGATCACAGAGCTTATCAAAAGCCACAGAGAACTGACCGGCAGTAAAAGAGTTAAAGATACAACGTCAGATTTAATCGCGGCACAGGAAAAAGTAACATCAAACAGTACAGGCATATGATCAGAAATCACATTGTCACAGATACTCCAAAGACGGCTTGACAGGACAGCACACTTGAATGTTAAAAAAAAAGGGCACGGTCATACTTAGGCATACTTAGCCAGGAAACCGGAAAAGTCGTTCATGAAGTCCTTGTTATATTTGGGTGGTCGTACAGTAGATGACAGCGAACAGCACTGGATCAGAACAGCCCACCTCAAATAAAGTCACTTCAAAGCTTGTAAATGAGGACAAAACAGCGTGCTGCTTACATTTAAGATTATTTTTATAAACTATCTCCTTGGGGAGTTAAAATACGAGCAGTCAGCAGGTATAAGTTCAACCAAAACGATAATACATTTTATTTATAAGCGCTTTTCAAAAAATTCTTAAAACAATTTCACAAGTCAGAAAAAGAAACCAACTACAAAAAAGTGAATACAGAAAATACATAACAATCAAAAGTTGTGGAAGTCGAGGAGGTCTGTCACTTTGAAACTTTTTCCCTCATTGGATTTACTAAAGTGCTCAGGTCAGCGGAAAGCCACAATCTCAATCAGTCCGAATATGTGCTTCGTTCCCGGGTAGAGTCCGCTGGAGACCGTGGGGTCGGGCTTGTCGTTCAGAGTCCATCAATGGGAGAGGAATGTGGAAGTAGAGGAGGCCGGTCACTTTCATACTGCTTCTTCCATTGGTTTAAGTGCATCATTCCCGGGTAGAGTCCTAATCCGCCCGCTGGAGACCCAGGTAGTTGGTGTTTTCAATCACCAGGGGTGGAAGCGTGTCCCCGAGGGGACTGCCCTAGCTACCACACTGCTGCTCTCATCGGTTTTTAAAAGTGCTCGGATCGGCCGACGAAACTTTGGACACCTCCTCGAGTCTGAATATGTGTAATGTGAACGCTATTAAATACCAATGATCTCTGGAATAACATTACAAACGCTGTTGGGTTTGAAATATCAACAGAGTAAACAAGCTTGGTTACGTCCTATGACGTCCTATGACCTATGACCCCGCAGGTCACGCATGCGCAGTTCCAGAGTGTTTATCGGTAATGGAGAAAACGGATAGAGGTGTTCGTTTTTTGTTTTCTGTACCGGAGCAAAAGTTTTTTTTTGGTTTTGGAAACAAATATCAAATTATGAGTGTTTTTTTTTCTTTGTTTTTTATGCATTTATTACATAATGAGAAACAAATGAACGATTGATACACAGCTTTGATCAGCTGGGCTATAGAGAAAGCAGTCGCAAAGAGTTCCGCAGTGTGTTCAAGAACACCTTCTGAAAAAGAACGATAAGGGAGTTTTAAGTTTCGTTCAGGAGGGGATGGGGGAGCGTGCAGCGTCTCACAATTCTACATACTGTAGCTTTAACATGATTGACCCACTGATTAGACCAGAATTTGCTCTTTATAGAAACGCAGGGTCACAAACACAGCACTTCTTTAAACTAAATACTTACTAAATACATACTGTATGTATTCAGGAAAATATGGTTTTGGAGTTTACTCTTTAGGACCAATGTGCTAGGGCCAGAAATACAACCCCACTGTCACCTCCCAGTTGTGTGTGACCTAGATTGATCATAAAGGTTGAATGCTTGAAAGGCAGTCAGATCAGCTGTTCAGCCAAGTGCCTATATCATGCAGGCACAAGCACCCAGTATCAACTTCATATTTGGCCATTTAACCCAGCTCACTCATGCTAACAGAGAGGCAGATAAGGGATCAGTCTTTACTATATACAAACTAAGTGATCTTTTAAATGTTTTCTCTCGGTTAATGATTCAAGTCTAAGTAAAGAGAGGAATAATAAAGTATGACCTGCAGAACAATGACATACCTGAAGTTAAAACAGAATTAGAAGACAATCCAAAGTAACTTCAAGCAAATATCAGACACAATGAACTGTATTTTGAAATGCATTTAAGAAATTTCCTCCTGGGATTAATAAAGGAATTCTGATTATCATTATTATTATTATTAAAGGGTAATTTTAAACATTGTACATAGTTAATTGTTAACTCATTGCAAAACTCCTCCAAATCACATGCATACTTGTGCAATCTAACCATTGTCCCACATGAACGCATGACTGCCTGATCTTACGCTTATTTCTCTGCGTCAAAGGTCAAATAAGCTTTCAAAAGCAGATTGTTCTCATTTGCTTCATTTACTTCAATGAGAATTAGACCTTTCACAAGCTCTGTCAAGAGGAGGCCACTATTTGGCTCCCTGTCAAATTCCGAGATTATACAACAGTGTTGGGCGTCTTCTCCACTGCGGTATGTAGAAAGCTTGGCATGGTGCTGGGATAACAGGCACTAGTTCCTATCAAAGCATAGAAGTATTACGCAGTAAGGAAAACACGTTTGCTATCACAGAGCTTCTGCTCGCACTGCCTTAAGTAAGTCCCCAGGTTTACAGATGACATCTTTGTAATACTCTAGTGAAGGGGTCACCAACACGGTGCCCGTGGGCACCAAGTAGCACACATCGACCATGTGAGGGGCCCTCTGGAGCTCTAGTGACCAATGAGCTCCATCTAAAATCTGATTTACTTTCTTTTCTCACTGAGATAAATACATGATGACAGAGGTAGTTGGTACCTATTAGAGTTAAATACTGCTGCACATGATAAAATGTTAGTATTAAATCTTTAAATATTTATTTTCACTTCAAGTGTTTCAGAGTTGTTATATGTGTTGTGATATGTACGTATGTGTATATGATGATATATACAGTATATATATGCAATATGTTATACAAATGTTACATGTTATACAATTAATTAAAAGTTGTTTTTTAGGGGCTGGTAAAATATGAAGATCATGTTCTATGAGATTTAATGAAAATTAAACAATTGCATAAATTAGGAAGAAGAAGTGTTGCATGTTGAAACAAACATTTCCTACCTTTTTAAGTTACTGCTAGTCTACCTTATTATCTTACCATTTAATTAAAGTGAAACTGTAAATATTTAGCATTTAAGAAGTGCTTTTTAATTTTGGAGCCACTTTACTTGGATTTGTGAGGCCCTTCCCCGGGGGTGCAATTTCATGAATTTTGGGAGGACGGTATAGTTTGGTGAAAAATGTAACATAGAGTTTGTAACTTTTCACTGTTTTGAACTAGCTGGATGGCATTTAGTAGGTATATGAGGTGAACCATGACTAGCAAAAATTTAATTTGGACCTAGAACCTAAATTCAACAATTTTGAATTTAGCGGGCCAAATTTTGCACTTTTTCAAAATTTTTGGCCAAACCACACTGTCTTTAAAAGCAAACTCCAAGAGCATTCAGAATTTCCACATTAAATTTAGCATTTATGTTCTTGAAAAGTTGGAGACCCGTTGTTCCTAAAAACAGTGAGTTTTTACCACATTGCCAGGCCTACAGGGTGCGCAAAATTTTCATCAATTTGAAAACTGGAAATTTTTTAATAACTGAGCCGTGTACAGAATGGGAAAAGCGTTTCGCACGCAACGACATGATGATTCACCTGACAAGTCTTACTGCCCCCCTCTAGCAAAGTATTATTTATTGTGTTGACATTTTTCAACACATACTTCCCAAATGTGTTCAGAAATGCTCTGGACAAGTGGATGATCATTTGTCTGTGGCAAAGCACCATTTGCCAAAAAATGGAATGCCTCAATTGGAGTAGTTACATTTTTTTTTGCAAGTGACGAAACCTGCCATGTAGGTTAAGGGTACCAAAAACCTCAAATTTCAAAACATTTTTGTAATTACTCAAAATTGGCTCTCTAGTGCTCCCTTGAACTTTTTAAATTAGCAGCCCCTCGCGCACATTTGGAGAAGACATCCCAAAATTTACAGGCTTATGGAATCAATTAAGACGCACAAAAAAGTCTCTTGAAGCCATGTTCTAAAACCTGTTATTTTTAATCAAAATTAATTTTTAATCTAATTTAATGAACTCACATTTTAGCCTCTAGCTCCAAGAAGAATCATCATAAAGGTCTAAAACTGCGAAAACAATAGGTTTTGAGATATTTCCATATCTCACAGTGTGGGCGTGGCAAGCCTTCAACTGGTTGAGGTTGACATTTTAAGCCTTGAAACAGTAAATATCTAATATCTTTGCTGTACATTGTCTTTTTGATCTGAAAATCCACACAAATGATTACTTTATGACAGGTAACACATACAAATAGAAATAACTGACTGTAGACACACTACTTGTGAGCATGAGATGTTTTTTCACAAAAAATCATAAAAAATCATAGGAAGGTCCGAGGAGGTTCATACCTGTCTCTACATAATCAGCTTTCTATGGCCGACATTTCATATACTGCACCCTATGGTCTACAAAGAAGTCCGCCACTCTAACCTTTTAGAGATATGTCACACATGTTTGTTCTTGGCCAATAGTAATATTTCATATCACTGCTTTATACAGGAAACACACTATTGTACATGCTTGCAGCCGTGATTAGTAGCTTACCAACGACATTTGAACAGTCAAAATCAGACTAACTGTTACATTTCTATGAATATTTTACTAAACATTTGTCCTTTGTGATCATCTCTTGTCATCTTAAGAGCCACTAAAATGCATTTAATCTCCTCATTGGTGAGGTTTTAAAATGTTGTTGATTAGTTACTTGACCCTAATAGAGAAAAGTTTGGTCAAAATATTCCCAGTGGTCAGGCTGTTATGCTACATTTTTCAAAGGTAATTGTGTGACTGATTTCTCACTCTGCCTCCTGGTCCTCCATGTCAGGTTACACACACACACACACGCACACACACACACACACACACACACACACTTATGACAGACAGAGAACAGGGACACAGAGGCCAAAATGGAGACAGAGGGATGACGACAGGGAGACATAAATGTTACGACATGAATGTTGCTATTTATTAACGTTTATTATTTTTGTGCTATGTAAATGATGCCTCTTCAATGTCTTTTTGTGTGTACATTGTTCAATGTCACACTTGCTTTGGCAATGTCAATATGTTTTTCATGCCTATAAAGCTTTTTGAATTTAATTGAAAATTGAGACAGAGCGGATCACCATAATGATCACACTCCCACACACCAATGCACACTTAAAATTTTTTCTCCTTTAGCCTAGGAAACACTGATGCATCCTTTACCAAAGGAGACGAGATAATGCTGACCCACCATTCCTTGCGGCGACAACATTTAAAGGGACACGCACACCAGAGCGCTTGGAGACTAACAATGACCGACAAGTAACAAAGATCATGTAAGTTACCAATGCAATAATATGCTTTGAACAACTTTAAATGAATAATCTAAAACCCATATTTTGTTATATGTAAGACTTATTATCAGATTATAACTGACATAAGACAGAAATTCTGTGGTTCAAGAAAAAGGAATCAGAAACATTTTTAGCCACATTATGTTTTAATCAGCATAATTCATATTTGTGAATGGAAGGTGAGTGTGAGCAACCATTCTCAATGTGACATTCTTTAGTTTCACTTTTGATCCTCGTAGCCTGGTAGTGCCTCTTTTCCTTTGATTTAAATTCAACCCGTGTGATTTTTAAGATTAAATCAGGGGGAAGTGTTATGAATGTGCTTTTAGTCCATTTTCGGAAATTTGTCATTTTTTCACCACGGCAGACGTTACTAATCCTCCTCCTGGTTGCCGTGTGAGACTCTCCATCTCCTCCGTGGTACTCTCTCACACACACGCATGCGCATCACCCGCGTGCATGCACATACTTTGTCACAGGTTGTTGAAATGCGTGCGTAGAAAAAAAAAACCCACAGGAACTATTTGAAACTTCCGGTAACTCTTCTGTTGTTGCAACTGTCTCTCTAAAAGTCTCTGTGTGCGTTCAGCATGTACAACCAAGGTGCACGTTTGGTTAAATAGCATGTGGCAAAATTATCAGAGTTTATAATGCCTATCCACCGAGAAATTAGCTTTTTCCGCTGTTCGTTTTCTTTTTTTTTTTTTGTCTGCACATGCTGTCAAAGGTCAACACTAGAAGTGCAAGAAGTGCAATCTTTTTTAGACAGAAATGTATGTTTTGTTATTGCAATTAAATAAATGATTTTTTGTGCATTTTGAGCCATTGTCTTATTTTTGTTGTATTTTTCTGTAATGTATGTTTTTGCAATTGTTTTTGGTTGCCATTGTAGTGTAGACACAGAACTTTTTTTGCTTTTATAGATAAACTAGTACAGTGCCCGTCAGAAGTATGCATTCATGTGGGGGCTTAAGTAGAGTTGTCAATTATGGCCAAATGAGAATATGTTTGAAGGTTGGATGTACAAAGAGGTGTACATACTCTGTACTCTGTAGTGTTATAAAGGGGTTTATTTGTGGGTGCACAGTAAAATAGCTTGTGCAATTTTCCTGGTTTAATTTTATGGGACATGCGCATGATAAATGTTTGTTTTTTTTTTGTGTGGTGTACTTTTCTGTAATGTAGGTTTTTGGAGTTATGTGTATTTTTGTATCTTTTTTTTGTATATTTATTGTTTTTTGTTGCCATTGTAGTGTGATTCTGGAATCATTTTGTGTATGTATCTTTTTTGGTGTAGTTTTGTGCATTTCTGTTGTCATTTTGTGTATTTTTTGTATAAATATTTAGTTTTGTGTATTTTGAGTCATTTTCATGTTTGTTGTTTGGCGTAATTTTCACTAATGTATGTTTTTTGGAGTCACTTTGTGTGTTTTTGGAGCATTTTTGTATATTTTTGTGCATTTCTGTTGTCATTTTGTGTACTTTTTGTATAAATAATGTGTGTGTGTCGCTACTCTACTCCGTGGCTCACACACATGCACGCACATTAGCCACGCACGCACTTTAGTCACGCACATGCACGCACATCAGTGACTCACATCAGACCCAATCAGTGAGACTTGAGAGCTAACAGTGTGAGCGCAGCTGCTCAGATGCCCCTCCCCCCTCTCCGGTATAAAACTATCTTCCTCTCTCTCACTCGTGTGTTTGCAGTATGTGTGTGCTTGGCTGTGTATGCGCAGCCATTGGCTCTGGCCCCACACAAGACTCTGTGAGGAGCTGTGCAGTGAAATAGATATATATGGTGCGCTAGCGCCCCCTCACACACTGAGGTCAAAAGCTGAATAGGTTTCACTTCTGGGCCATCCAGAAGTGACATAAAAAGAAAATAAATATTTGAAAATTACCAAATTACTCCAAAATAACAGATGCACACACTCGGGATATTTGGAAGCCGTTGACTAAGTTTCAAGTTGAACAGGCACCATAGGATATTCGCTCCACACACACACACACACACACACACACACACACACACACACACACACACACACACACACACACACACAGACCTTTTTTGCTTTTATAGATAGACTAGTCCAGTGCCCGTCGAAAGTATGTATTCATGTGGGAGCACAAGGGGTAAATTTACGGGTGCAAAATGTGGGTGCAATTTTCCTGGTTTAATTCTATGGGACATGTGCATGACTTCATGACTTTTATATTTTTTTGGATGGTGTATTTTTCCGTAACGTATGTTTTTTGGAGTCATGTGTATCTTTCTATTGTCTTTTTGTGCATAAATGTTTGCTGTTTTTTATTTAAATTTTTTTGTAATGTATGTTTTTTTGGAGTCATGCGTATTTTTGTATAATTATTGTTTTTGTTGCTATTGTAGTGTGATTCAGGAGTAATTTTGTGTTTTTTTTGTATAAATATTTAGTTTTGTGTATTTTGAGCCATTTTCATATTTTTTTTTTTTTTTTTATTTTTTTCTGTAAATGTATGTTTTTTTGAAGTCGAGCACAGTGCCCGTCGGAAGTATGTATTCATATAGTGGGAGCTTAAGAAGAGTTGTCAATTATGGGCATAATAATAACAACATACTCTGTAGCATTATAAAGGGGTTTATTCGCAGGTGCAAGTAAAATAGCTTGTGCAATTTCCCTGGTTTAATTCTATGAGACATGCGCATGATAAGTGCCCGTCGGAAGTATGCATTCATGTGGGATTATAACCATTTCGTTTAGTGTATTTTGAGTCATTTTCATGTTTTTGTTGTCATTTTGGTGTATTTTTCTGTGTTGTCTTTTGCGTAATTTTTGTATAAATATTTAGTTTTGTGTATTTTTAGTCATTTTCATGTTTTTGTTGTCGTTTGGTGTAGTTTTCTGTGTTGTCTTTTGTGTAATTTTTGTATAAATATTTAGTTTTGAGTATTTTGAGTCATTTTCATATTTTTTGTTGTTTAGTGTGTGTGCCAGCCTAACTTTCACTAAACTTGTCTATTTTCAGTAGTTAGGTGTAGTGGCAGGTGTGTCGTCAATGAAGCAGCAGTAATCATCAGGTGGGCTTCACTATGTAGCACCGTTTACTGATCTGACTCAACACTACAGTCACTACCACCCAATGGATGGGTGTCGTGACACAGACTGTAACCGGACTAAATGGTGGTCCGTTACACACACGTAGACACGTAGACGGTGATCGATAGTGAAGCGCACCTGATCGGTGTGTGTGTGTGTGAGACTCTCTACCTTGGACACAAATCTCCTCCGTTGGTTCTCACTCACACACGCGCTGCTGAGAAATGTGCAGCTTTCAACACAGCAGCCATTGCCGTCAATAACTTCCGGGTGTGGTCTGTCTGGTCTAAATAGCGAACGGTCAAACTAACATGAAAATAAACGTTTTGAAATGTCATCACCAAAAAAAGAACAGTAAAAAAAAGTATTTTTCCTCAAAATAGAAAAGAGAAGTCCACGGGAGCTCATGCATGCACCGGAAGTGAGCTGTGCTGTGAAATAGATATAAATGGTGCGCTAGCGCCCCCTCACACCCTGAGGTCAAAAGTTGAATAATTAAAATAAACATTTTGAAATTACCAAATTACTCCTAAATAACAGATACACACACTTGGGGTATTTGGAACCCGTTGACCAAGTTTCAGGTCAAACTTGCACCACGTCAGGGAGATATTTGCTCCACACGCACGCACGCACACACACACAGACCTCCCTTGCTTTTATAGATAGACTAGTACAGTGCCAGTCAGAAGTATGTATTCATGTGGGAGCTTAAGTAGAGTTGTCAGTTATGGCCAAATGAGTATGTGTTTGAAGGTTGGATGTACAAAAAAGGTGGACACACTCTGTAGTGTTATAAAGGGGTATATTTGCAGCTACAAAGTAAAATAGCGTGTGCGATTTCCCTGGTTTAATTATATGTGACATGCGCATGATGAATTGATAAATAAAGTTTGTAGCAATGCGGCGGTTTAGGTAGAATCGGAAAGAAGACTTAAATTCATACAAATAAAACTATTTAGCATTTCTTAGTGCAGGGGTGATTATCACCCTTGCGCAGAACAAACAATAATCATCGTGGAGCCATGTTGTGGACGCATCCGCTCACAAAAGAGGTGTGATCCTCTGTCTGACGAAGCAGAATGTTTGTGATATGGTGCCACTGCGCACAGTAATGGAGACGGAGGAGGAAGTGAACTCCCTGACCCATGATTTAAAGGAAGTTTGGGATCACAGGAATAATTTTAAATAACCATGAAATATTAACTTAAATAACTTTGAGCAGTACAAAAACCAAATTTTTTAAATCCAAACAATCTGCGACACAGTGACGTCATGAACCCGGAACGTTTTGCAACACAAAATTACTCCAAAATAACGGATGCACACACTTGTGGTATTTGGAAGCCATTGACAAAGTTTTAGGTCAAACTCATACTGCGTCTGGGAGAAATTCGCTGCACCCACACACACACGCACGCACACACGCAGACCTTTTTTGCTTTATAGATAGATATCCCATTATGAACGCTACGCCAGCCTGCTGCATGTTTCTGTCTCTGCGCTTGGGTCCTCCTCATTCACAACTTTGACTTGTGACACAAACAGTTCAAACGGTTTGTAAGAAGGTTATAAGAAGAAAATATATTAGTGTAAACAATTCTTCACAATTTAAATAAAAAAAAAAATCTGTATTTTGACCAATATGTTTTTTTCTATTCATTGGACTTCAATTGCAATAAATAACTGGAAAAATTAGGGTTTTCTAAAACTTTCGACCGGTAGTGTATATATATATATATATACACATATATAAACACACAGAGAGCTATGTGTAGATGTGATGTTTTTTTATATGGTTATAATCAGTGTTGGGAGTAACGCGTTTCAAAAGTAAAGCAATTACAGTCATGTATTACTTTTTGCTGTAACGCAGTAATGTCATGCATTACTAATGCAATTTTGGTAATATTATACCCGTTACAAATATCAGTAACGTGTTACAATGCATTTTAACTTGAGATGTGAAAAACAGCACCAGTAACTTGAAGAAACACCTGGACCGGTGCAACGCTAACACCAAGTTGACCGAGAGAGATGCAGTTGCGGCAAAAAGAAAGAGCAGAGGATGAAAGAGTCAGACGAAGCAGCAGAAATTAAGTTCTTCTCAGTCTACCGTGCTACTTGAACCAAGAGAAGTGAAGAGACTGGTTGCTGAGTATGTGGTGGAGGATATGGAGCCTCTGTCCAGTGGAATTGCCGGCTTTTAAAAATCCCCACAAATGCCAGCAATGACAAGGTGAGCTAACGTTGTCATAGAGAGTAGTACCATACCATACAGTATGGTCACTGGGTCGTGCAGCTATCTAGCGTGGTATTATTACAAACAGCAACATAATGCTAATGTATATACCAGTACGGCTTAAAGTATTCTGGTACCGTGCCATACGGCTCAGCCTGAGTCTCATACAGATCAGATTCCTGCTCTTAAATGTGCGGTGTAGAAGATTTTGGTTGAGAAGTGGTTTTTGTAGAGACATTCACAGTAGAAATGCCACTATCTGGCAGCTAAAAACAATAGCAGAGTTGACCGCTGCCATCATCAAATTGACTGGTGGTCATGTTATCTCGTGACTGGTTTGTACTGAGCGCTCATAGAAAATAGTGTTACAATTTTACTGGTCACCATGTTAGCAGCAGTAAAAAACAGTGCACTAAAAAAGAGAATAACAGAATAGAAACAAAAAGAAATAGATTGTGCATAGATTGTGCATCTTGTCATGTCATAAGGCTATAGATTATATTATAGTTGTTTCGAGCTCTATTGTGTTTAATTATGAATAGGCCTAGACTTTAAATATTTATGATATCTTTATAATAACTTACCAGACTTTAAATTAGTCTGTTTTTGTGATTTTTATGGTAATTGTTACTTATTATATTGCTCCTTGAGCCTTCACTGTGCCTATTATATTAAGTTATTAGTAGCCTAAACAGTCATTATACTATACCACATCACCCTCCACTGGATATATAATCAGCTGCAATAAACTGTATTTTAGCATTTTAGAATGCTAGTCATACTTCTGCGGTTATTTTGGTGAAAGTAACTCAAAAGTAGTGTAACACATTACAATTCAGAGACAGTAATATTGTAATGTAACTAATTACCTTTAAATGACAGTAACTACTAATATGTAATGTATTACATTTTGAAAGTAACTTGCCCAACACTGGTTATAATGAAAAGTGGGACAGAAGAAGGAATTTAATTAGTTATTTACAGAACAGACAGAAGAGATATCAACTGCATCATTTCTGCTAAGAAACATACCACCCAAGTTTACTGACACTTACAGATGATAATACTGTATAAAGAAAAAAACTATACTATGTCTCCAGCATTTTAACACTTATTTTTCATAAAGGTAGTAAATGAAGTGTAAATTCAAAAATTGTCTTCAGGCATAATAATAGGACCTCAATTCAGTCTTGACCTTGAAACCCAGCAACACAGTGAAGGAAGATACATGTCCTAAAGCTACTGGAATGTTTAAACATGCTGACAAACATTATACAACACACGCCTAAAAGCTGTCACTTTAACGTGAACAAAATGATAGTGCAAATAAAATATTCTGATAGCTGTTATTGCTTTTCAGTTGTTGTGCTTGTCAGGTATTGTTCAATGCAACGCCACAGCATACTAACACTTGTACATGTGTCATTTTGACATGTAGACAAAATGAACACACTCTTCCTCATTACAAAACCTTCATGGAGCCAAGCTGTCAGTTGGAAGCCCACAAGAGCCCACTGCAGATGCTGAAAAGCATCAGCAAAAACTCCCAAAGTGAAGGAAATCGGATGTCTGCTCGCATCAGCATGAGACGAAGGAAAATATTTACCAGGAAAGCATTCAAACTGAATTTTTTATTATCAAGCTGCACATTTTCAAGGTGCAAATTCACTTGGTTGAGTGGGAGTTTGCGATCTCTGTGAGTGCTGCCAGTGTTAATGTGACAAAGTGGGGTATTATTACGCCAGGATTACTAGCACAACCTGGAGGCTACTACCAAGCACACATCAACTCCCCAATAATAAAGGTCACCCAAATCCACCACACACCAAGGGCAAGAGACAAAAGATTGTTAAAGGTTTTAGGTATACAAAATGGATAAAATGCAGAACTCTTTATAAATATTAAAAGACACTAGTATGTTGTACTGACAATACTTCAATACTTCTTCTTCATTTTGTTTTTTGGCGGGTGGCACCTAGTGTTGCAGGTGCATTACCGCCACCTACTATACTGGAGTGTGAACCAGAGAACAACCGCCTTTAATCTAAACTAAATCATTTCCCATAACTCAGTGTTTTTGAAATATTTAAACAATATTTTATATTTCCCTTCCTCAATATTCAACATATTCTTGAGATTAAAAAACCTTGTCCAACAACTCTTTAACTCTTCTTTAAATCTTTCCCTCTCTATTATATACTTTCGGCAGTGACACTCAACATGTTCCACAGTTTCCTCTAATCCACAATCACAGAGTCCTGTCGGATGCTTCCTCATTAAATGCATTGTCTTGTTTAACCCTAACCTTAATCGAGATATAGTACGGTCCATTACCATATGCGCGCATATATACAGGTACCCCCGTCTACTAATTAAAGTACCCTCGGCAGGGAGACCAGCCTGCTACAGTAAGATTTAACTATCACAGCAATGCAGCTGGGATCCGGATGTCTCTCTAGCACGGCCATCTGTTTGCATCGCTGCTCAAGTATTTTCCAGTTCAGCCATAGTGCTTCATTAATCTGAATGTGAGAGAGACAAATTCTCCACTGACACAGGTGCATGATCAATACAGCATTTTTACAGGCTGAGGAGATTGCTTCACTATGAATTGATCCACATCAAGATGTTCTGGCCTGCACCAAGGTCAGTCAATGAATCACTTAGCAATTACTGGGAATGTTGGGCAAACACTAACATGGAAAAAAGGTAGTTATGTGGTTTGAGTAAGGAATAAATCAACCATAAATAATAATGGTAGCTATGCACCAACCAGTCATAACATTATGAACACTATTGCCAGTTAGTGGTTCACTATTCATGTTCTGACAGTGGATAGAGGATTTGAGCCAATTTGAAAACGACCAATGAGCTGACGAAAAAGATTAATTAATCATCCACTAATTCTATTTGCAGAAAACGTTTTTGTTCTCCATAGATTTCTTGCGCTGGTGTGACTTGAATGCTCATGAATTCTACAAGTTGAACCTGAGAAAGATAACACAGAACGTCGCTGCATGGCAGCTTTAACATCCCAGCTTTGAAGTATTTAGTTTCAAAAACAGTCAGGGTTTCCCATGTGATCTGTCCCAGTTGGGTTAGTGTATTTAAAATTATCAAAACTCTGCCAATATGTGTTCTATTGGAATAAATCTAAATGTGATCATTGACATTCTTTACAGCCAATCGGTCATTACTGTCACACGTGATGAAAGCCCAAGTTCAAGAAAAGCCTCTTTTTTTGATGAGTGTCTGACAACAGGAAGAAAAAAAACAGAGCAAGAAAGGAATAAAAGAGACCTTACAACAACACATTTTTGTGGAGAATGTCCGCAGATAGACTCTCCCCTATGATAAAACCTCGATGGAAGTACAGAAAAGGAATTTGACAACGGAGAAACCATGGGAGGAATAACTTCTGGAAGAGTTAAATTTCTGGATGAACAAATCTTGTTCTGCTTTCGTCTAGTTATTTTTTACTTTATCCATTCATTTAAGTATAAATTGATGCATGCATGATGTGGTTAGGTATTTTAGAATAGTGTATCAAGTTATTTAGTTAGTCAACTGATCTTTCAACTAAATCTTTTTTTGTTTCTTCTGTAAGTACATAGAAAGTGGAAATGTCCCAGCAGATTACTGGAACAAAGTCATTGTATTGGAAAACTATAGGTCATCCTCCACAGTTTTTGTTTATCTACAGCATCACTGTCTCCACAGGCAACATACAGAATAGGCATATGTCTTAGGCCTTTATTTATTAACTGTTGATTATTGTATGCATGAAAGTGGGTGGCAAGTCACCTATGATTTCAGTCTTTGTTTAAGCCTTTGTGAAAGTGTTTGTAGAAAAAATAATTTTCAAAAGTTGCAGGGGGTAATTACTTACTATATTGTAAATGTCAAGTACATTATGAGTAAGCAGAGGTCAGGCCAAGTGTCCTCGGTTTTGTAAATCAAAAAATAGTAGGGCTTCATAATTTAAGTTTCCTATTAATTATATAACATTTTATTAATAAATCCCAGTTCTCAGTGCTGAAGTCATTTTTTATTCTCTTCAATAATAAATAAATAACAATCCTCCATACAGTGAATTTGCACTCGCTCAACAGCTCGTTCTCGATAACACTTTACTCTTCTTCACTTTCCAAAAATAGACTGTAGTTTGCAGTTGAGTTTATAAACTTTTCACCTGTTATTGTATATCTGTCAGCTTGTAGGAAGAGCAAAGAGCCTCCTGGTGGCTCGAGAGGGCAACGGCTTGAGTTGGATTAAAGTCGATCCACACAGAGGTCAGTAGATGTCCCAGATCACATTTAATCTAGTGACTAATTAAACCACAGAAGAATACAAAAATAGCCTTAAATGATGTGCTTTGAAATGTCTATTTCACAATTTCTACTCACTAATACATTATGACCAGATCATGATTTTACAAGCACTTCTATATCCTTAAACTTTGAGTTTGCAGATTAATTGTGCATGCAGTGTGCTTACTGTCACTGTGATACAAGAGACAGGTGTTAAAATCAATCACAAAAGCAAATGTTTTTGCTTTTTTTTTTTTTTTTAAATTAAGAAATACTTCGATACATACATTTTAAAGGGAACACGTTTTTGCCAATTTTAACCACCACAATTGATTAACATTTGGATTTCTAATCTCTAACATATGCAGATGCTGTGTGCAGCCTCATGAGGGTGCCAGTGTGCTTTGGAAACACAGGGATGTGTTCCCGCCATGGGATCTCACACAGCTTTGCTCAGTGTGATTTGCATCCTTGTAAATTCATTTAAATAATGTTCCACGTGGTATAAGCCTAGTTATGACATTTCAGTTATACCTAGTTCTACTATCATTGACCTAAATAGTAAAATGAGAGAAATAGATTTCAGCAAGGCTTGTTGTAGAATTGTTAGAATAATAATACACTGCTTAAAAACGGAGGGGGAGATACTGAAACAATACATGATTGATCTCAATTAATTCAATATTTAAGTTAAATATCCTTATTCATTACAAAGTGGAATGTGTTGAGAACTAAAGGACATGAATAATCAATGGAAATCAAAATATTTTTGCCATGGAGGTCTGGATTCAGAATATATTGAAAAAAAGGGAAATTCCTAAAGAGAAGTCCAAAGAAGGCTAACTAGTTCTCCAGTTTCCTTTTCTATATTGCAGGAGAATCTTCTCCCAGCATCAGACAACTCCTGGACAGTCTATGGTGTGAAATTGCATTGGGGATTGCTAAAATCTAAACCAAAACAGCAAAAATTGTAGCATTAATGAACAAATCTAAATATCTCCTTGATAAAAAAGCTTTATATAGTATCTACTGTACCCTTATTTTACCCCATTTAACATACTGTGTTGAGGTGTGGGGTAACATGTATACAAGCAACACCAAAGTATTATGTAAAATACAAAAAAAGTAATTCGAATTGTTAACTTTGCCACATATTGAGAACATACAAATGCACTGTTTCTTCATTCAAAACAACTAAAATTTTGGGAACGAGTAAAATTCCGCACAAATCCACTTATTTTTAAAGCAAAACAAAATCAGCTTCCAGCAAATATTCATAAATTGTTTTGCTCGAGAAAAGGAAAGTACACCCAAAGGGGCAATAAGAATCTGAAAAAACAGTAGTCTCGAACTACTCAAAAACAGTTTGTGTGTGACGAGATGTTGAGTGGAATGGTTTAGACGATAATATTAAAGCGTGTAAAAATTTGGTACAGTTCAAAAGACTTTATAAAAATTACCTTCTTCAAAAATTTTCAGAAGAAGAAAGTGGTTAATCACCCATGCAAACATATGCTTTTTAACCTTACGAGCACAACCCTTAATGCTAACATACCTTGTTCCTTTTGCCTTTTAGTTTTTTTTTTTTTTAATCTTGGTTTGTAAAACCATAAATGCTAATACAGTATACTCTAGTTCTCCAGTTTCCTTTTATATATTTTATTTTGTAAGGTCACAAACAATAATATACAGTATTTATGTGTTATACTTCTTCTTTTGGTTTTTTTTTTGTTTTGTTTTGTGGATATGAATTGTGTAAATACAGCACTATAAAATGAAGAAAGAGGGGTAGGATTTCTTACAAGTTCTTTGAACTTCCACCTACTCCTTTTGAGTGGCAACTTTGTATTATTTTCCTCCAGTAATCTTTGTTTTATTGATATGCGGCTCAAATGAATTAAATAACAAAAAAAAAAAAAATGATGTGGCATGTGTGCTTGATTCAGGTCTGGGGAACACACAGACCAGTATATAGCATCAATGCCTTCATTATGCAGGATGAAGGAGTGAGAGTGTTTACATATCATAATCTATCACCACTTCAACATATTTATTTAGTTATTATTCATTCAATTATTCACATATGGCCTGCAATTGGCTGGCACGCATGACAGCTACAGATAGGCACCAGAAGACCCCCCTGACCTTGAAAAAGAGGAAGCGGGTTGGAAAATAGACTGATGGATGGATGGAGTTAAGTGTGGTGTGATCAAATGCATGTTATAGGCTCTGTTTTACTCCCTTATCAGTCCTATAAATTCAAGAGTTCCCAGACATACAAATTGGCAAATATTGTTGGGTAAATGCAAAGTGATGCAAATGCACAGCTTATTGGCCCTTTTCCCATTGACACTCTCTACATGTCACCACATGGCTCTATACCTCTGAGGTTGTACTATCGGGCAGTCCCCCTGCCATGACCTTTTGCAAGTGCAGCATACACAAACACACAAATGTAAAGTAACCAAACCACTGTTACTGCTAAAATATGGCGCAAAACGGTTTGTTAATAGACAAAATGGTGGCCGACGATGCCCAGAGCCACCGGAGCCACCATTTTGTTGAGTCAATAATTTTGTCATGGGGCTAACCCAAGACCAGTGTGATGTATGCTGCACACAGCCTCTTCTCACAGCTAAAGATAATTATTTCTATTATTTTACCATCATGCCGGCAGATAGAATGGTGCTCTTTTTAAAGAGTTGAGTCTGTGTTTCCATACTTGCTTATTGAACTGTTTATTCCCTGTGAATGAGTGTAAAGTGGCACTTAGCATCAGCAACATAGCTGCTAACAAGCTAAACTAACAGGCATTTTAATTACAGTACATGGGTGCACAGAACTCATGTGAGAAAACTCTACTACACTTAGAAACAACTGAGACATTGTGTAGTTTAGAAGGTTTTATTGGGACCGTGACAATTTGTTTTCTTTGCACTTAACCTCTCTGTGTTACCTGTTGTAACTCTTGGTGCTGCTGACCAAACCTGAGGTATGAGGGTTCCATTACTCAAGAAGAGATGGGTAAAGTGGATCATACCATGGGTAAACTGGAACCAGGGGTATTTTGGGTTAAATGTTTATGCTAAGTGGTAGCCTTAAAATAAATTAATCCATAAATGCCTGCAGGGGTTATATGTATAAATACAGGTCTAGTTCATAATAACATTATTTCAAAATAAGATAAAATATTAAAATTGTTGGATATTTTTACTGATAAACATTTGGTTTTGTCTTGTGGGAGGAGCTTCCAGTATATAAGGAGTGGCTGAAGCTCCACTGGCAGTGCAGTTGGGACTGGAGTGAGCAGTATGCTCCAGAGCATCTTAGCAGAGGCCTGTTAAATGCCTAATTTTTTGCTATGCAAGTTGTATTTCATAATATTTTGTGAGATGTCTCACTATGGGATACACACTCCCTGTAGCCCTCAGAAGCATTTTTCTCAATCCGCCAAGCCCTGATTGGCTGGAATGAACTTTCCATCTGCCGGAGACACTCCCACCCTCTATAAGAGGTAGGGCAGATGTACAGTTCCTCATTCAAACATCTCTTCTCTCTCTCATGCACACCTCGCTTTCTTATCGGCTAAACTGTCCACAGGCGGATTCCGTCGAGTTTTCCAGTTGCCAGGCACTGGTAAGTATAAAACGCATTGCGTGGACTACAACAGGTCGAGAAGCAACCAGCACTTACCTTGCTCTGCTCGGTAAGTGCTGCTCCTTCACAGGTAAGTTTAATTCACATTGGTCCTCGAGCAGCTATCTCACTCACGGTGTCTGTTAGCCGCTCCGAGCGATAGGTCCAGAGCTCCCGGACATCACCACTTGACGCCTCCGGGCGAGTGTGTGCTGTCCATCACTGCTGCAAGGTGTGAAAACCCTGAGCCTTGGCTCCGGCTGACTGCTCCTTTGTACCACGGTACCTGAGCTCCCAAAATCCAACCCAGTTGCCGTTCAAAAAGTCCCCGACATCCGGTGCACGTTGTCCTGCATCCCGGCTAGCACCTGTGTTAGCCGCCACGTGGTAGCACAAAAGCTAATCCACCTGCTCTTCTTGCTTGCTTGCTTCAAGCGGCAATGGGAACCGAGGCTCCTCTCACCGAGGGGACGGGATGCACTGGGGCTCGCTGCATGGCGTTCAACTCACACAGCCTCCGTCCTAGGCTGGCGTGTCTGATGTTCACCCAGGCCCCCCTTCTTCCTCTGCATGGCACTTCTGTCTCAGCGAGCGAAGAGGACTCGGCCCTTATGGACTCTGTTGCTGCCCGTGACCTCAGCTGGGTCTCCCAGCGGCCTGCTGCCTTTGTCACCTCTCGGGAGGAGGCGGTTTCCTCCTCTCTCCCAAGCTTAGACACTGTGCGGCTGTGCAGGCGCGCTGTGGTGCCCACCGTCATAACGGGGGCCACAAGGTCCCGTTATGTGAGTAGACTTTCCTCCTCCTAGGACAAGCAGGTGAAGCCCATGTTACTTGAACTACTTTTATTGTGAAAACGTTCCACCGCACTACGGGGTCTCCGCCTACAAAATGAGGTCATAGTTGTTGTAACTTCTGGGCAATCGGCTACCCAGGAGCAAGCATGCTAAACTCCTCTGGTGAACCGGCACAAAAGTACCAAACTGAATTGATGGATGGATGCTGAATAAGAAATCTTTGAGTCGGATTCAACGGTGAGTGTATCGGTTCGTTCGGTTTTTTAAAGTATGATCTTTGGAGGAAGAGATCTCTGATTTTCTTGTTTGTTTGTAGCAGAGCTGCTATGCGCTATCTGGAAACCCGGCCACAATCCGGGACTCTTCACAGTTCTTCTGATCGAAGTTGGATCAAGGTACTTAAGCCGAAGTGTAGTTTGGAATCCAGGGAGCAATTGAATGTGTGATAAAACGCTGTCATGTATTCATTACACTTATTTTGTCCTGGTTGTAATTAAAATTGTATGTTTTTTAAACCAACCTTGGTTTTGAATGGGCCCAGTTGTGAAAATGAATTATATTGTACAACTTGAATTATTGATGGTGACCAATATGAACATTGCAATTTCTTTATGAAACTATTTTTGTTTATTATAAGTACACTTAAATTGAATTGATTGTTAGTATGAAACATGTATTTATCATGCACTGATAGATTACAAGATTCCTAATTTTTTGTCTTGACCTTCTTTAGGTCAGGTTTTTTATTTGCCTACAAAAAACCCCTACATGACCCGACTCAGCAGATGGTGAGCTACCCCTTTTCAACCACGCCATGGTAGGAATCAACCCTTCTGTTTTTTCTGCTGGATCTTGGGACTCCTACTTTAAAAAAAAAAAACCCAACGAAAACTAAATCATGAACTAAACCTTTGACTCTTATGAATTGACTCACCACATGAACTGAGTTGTTTTGTTTTTTCCTTCTTTTTTGTTCCCATTGTGCAAATGTCTAATATACAGTATTTGCTCCGCTCCGTGCAAGCCTTGGGTAGCACGATGAGCAACATGGTGCTTCAGGAACGATCGCGTTAGCTCGACCTCACTAGGTTTTCTGATGCAGAAAAGAGCCACATCTTCGACGCGCCGGCGGTCCCGGACGGGATATTTGGCCCGTCGCTGGCTTTTGTGCATCATACCAATCTCACTCACTACACACTGACTAAACAGTCAAATCACAGTAATAATTGCTATTATCTCAAATCTCTCAACTCACGTTCTCTTTCTCCGTCTTTGTTTGTACATCTCTGTTTACCTGTCGCTTGAAAACAAAATACCCGGTATATGTGGACATTTTGATTGAACAATGGCATTCTTCTTCTAAACCAATAGGAAACAGCTATAATGTGACATTTCAGCATTAATCTTTCTTGCCGCACAGCACATTTGCTTTCGTTTTAGAAGCGCTCTGCAGCAGTCTTCCAGTACGGAGCCTGCACTGGCAGCTCAAGAAAATGTCACAGAAAAACACGCGCACATTTTCACTCATAACTCCACTTTTATGTTGCCTATCAACATGATTTAAAAACTGGTCTGTAGTCTGACATCTGCACTTTCGAAACAGGTTGAAATGGAGATCCATTGTTCTGAGCCGTGTCCGAGGCATGACCAGACGGTGCTGTTGGCCTGACCGGGTATTGGTTGAGGAGTGTGATGTCAGCAGTTCAGTGAGGTAAGTGGAGGATGCAGCATGCTGACAGTAATGGGTGTGCAGGAGGATCTTGTACTCTATGCGGGGCTGAATGGGGAGCCAGTGCAGTGTATAGAGGATGGGGGTGATGTGCTTGTGTTTCTGCACCCTCATCAGGAACCTGGCAGCACTGTTCTGAACATAATGGAACTTTTGGAGGTTCCTGCCAGGGATCCTAATGAGGAGTGCTTTACAGTAGTCCAGCCTGGAGGAGACAAAGGTGTGGACGAGCTTCTCTGCAGCAGGAAGGGAGAGGGAGGGCCGCAGTTTGAAAATATTACGGAGGTGAAAGAATGCAGTTTTGCAGATGGAGGTGACATGACTGTTGAAGGAGAGGTGGGGGTCAAATGTAACCCCCAGGTTTGTAACAGAGGGAGAGAGGGGAATGGTGTGTCCAGAAAATAAAACAGAGGTGTTTGGAGAGGAGCAGAGTTGATGAGAGGTTCCAGTTTGAATGGCTTCTGTTTCCGAGCCATTTAGCTGCAGGAAACTTTGACTCATCCATGCCCCTATCTCTTCCTTGGAGGACCGATACCGAGCCCTGGGGGACCCCACAGGTGACAGTGTGGTGTCTGGATTTTGCATCCCCCAGAACTATGCACGCAGCTCTGTCAGTGAGGTAGGAGTGAAACCATTGAAGGGCGGTGCCAGAGAGACCTGTGTAGTGCTGGAATGGGTGCAGGAGGATGTGATGGTCTACAGTGTCAAACGCAGCAGAGAGGTCGAGAAGAATGAGGAGTGATGCGGAACTGGAATCAGAAGCCTTCAGCAGGTTGCTGGTGACTCTGATGAGAGCTGTTTCTGTGATATGGGGGGACAAAAACTATAATGGAATTTCTCATATAGTCTGTTAGATTTGAGATGATTGTGGAGCTGGGTGGAAACTTTTTTGGGGAGTTTGGTAATGAATAAGATATTTGAAATTGGTCTGTAATTTAGGGTCTAAGGTGGGTTTTTGAGGAGATCAATGAGAGCAGTTTTGAGGGAGGTTGGAACATGGCTTTTTTCCAAGGACAGGTTTAATATTTTGGTTATGAAAGGACTGATGGATTTCTTGTGAGTTTTAAGCAGAGGAGATGGGAGGGGATCGAGACGGCAATTGGATGGGTTAGAATTATAGATGATGTTCTTGACCTCCGACTACGTTGTGAGGTAGAATTGTGATAGGTTTTATGTGATGGGTGTTGTGGGCAGGTCAACTGATGTGCTATTAAGAAATGGGAATGAGGAACAAACATTGTCAATTTTTGATCTGAAGAAATCAAGAAACCGGTTGCAATTTTTATCTGTGTAGGTGTAGAATGAGGAGATCTGTGGTTTGAGAATGTGATTAATTGTGGAAAACAGTTTTTTGGAGTTACCTGAGCCAGAGCAAAAGCCAGGGAAATTGCAGCAACACAAGTTTTGAAACTGGAAAAAGGCAATCCTGTAGATCAGGAAGTAATGGAGCCAAGTGTGCCCTTTCCCTCTTCACCAGCAACAGCAAGGTTAAGGTCTGCCCCATTTGATATGGAGGGTTGAGTGTTCAATGTAGGTTCTCCTGAGAGACCAGTTATTGACTCACAAAGTCAGTAGTCCACCCAACAAACTACACCTACACGCACATTGCAGATTATGCCTTTTTTGATGACCAGATAGACCAGTGTCAAAAAACACACAAGAGGAAAGGTTGGAGGCTCACAGGGAGCAAGTTTCATAGTGGTTACAAAATTCAGCAGAACAGCCAGATCTGGAAATTGGGGTACCTGAACTGGCTCAGGAACAAGTCTCTTTAACCTCTAAGATTAGCCTTCAACAAAAAAAAATTACCCCACTTTGGCTGAGTGGTTAAAAAAAGCAAAATGTACAACTAACTCACTTGCTGACATTTTTATTGTTGAGAGAGGTTTATTGTACAGAAAGTCAGAGTGCGGGAAACAACTTGTTCTTGCTAAGACTTCCCGTGAAGAGATGCTGACAGTGGGTCATACTGTCCCGTGGGCTGGTCATTTGGCTTTCATGAAGAGGTTTTACTGGCCAGGTATATACATTCAGATTCAGAAGTACTGTAAAACATGCCCAGAATGCCAGTTTCCTGCAGGTAAACACATAGCTCTTGTCCCTCTCGTGCTACTTCAGGTTATTTCTACCCCTTTTCAACGAATTGGAATAGTTGTTGGTCCGGTAGAGAAGAGTCAGTCAAGGGAACACGTTTATCTTGGTTATCTGTGACTACGCAAGCAGGTATCCTGAAGCCTACCCGCTTAGAGAAGTAACAGCAAAACAGGTAGCCACCGCTATGCCTACATTTTTCGGCCAAGTTCATATTCCTAGGGTGGTGCTAACTGATCAAGATCCAAATTTTATGAGCCGGAAACTATCACAGGTTTTTCCTGCTCCTCAGGGATGGGTTAAATGCAGAGGACAAATTCCATGTATGTAATAACATTACACGGCCAATTAAAGGCAGAAATCTTTTTAATCAGTTATTGGGTATTAAAAGGATAAGAACCACCCTCAGACTGATGGGGCTAGTTGAGTGGTTTAACAAGATTTTAATCAGTATGCTGAAGAAGTTTGTGTCTGAAACAGGAAAATATTGGGACAAGTGGCTGCCATTTTTACTTTTTGGCACTTTGGGGGCAGGTATTCTATAGACGGCACCTCCTTCCTGATTGGTCACTTGAAAAACGGTCAGAGCCAATCAGAGGTACAGTAGGGCGAGTCATCACAGTGTAAAGTCCGTGGCTGTTTCCTGGGACAAAAAAATTAAAAAGTTATCTCTCAGATTTTATTTGACTTTATGCTGGGACCAATGTATGGAGCTAGTTTTTTTTTTTTTTTTTGCTGTGCCAGCTAAACTGACGTCTGGTTTACGTCTAATTTTCATTAATCGTAGTTAATTGCAGAAACGTAAATCCATTTTTTTTTTAATTAAAACCCTATTCATGTATTCTATTGATAGTCTGTCATTCATTATATTTGTACAAAAGTGGCTATACTTGCAATTAAGATAGATAGATAGATAGATAGATAGATAGATAGATAGATAGATAGATAGATAGATAGATAGATAAGTGGGTTCAGGTGGACTTACTCTGGTGTAAAGGAGCACAACAGCAGATGAAGGAAAGATAATAAATAGTTCCACATTGCAGCATACATTCTACATTTACATATGCAAATGTTAAATAAAAAAAAAAAAGAAAAAAAAAAAATTTAAAACAGACAAGTGAGGAAAGAAAAACTATTTTAAAGTTATACTTTCCATCATTGACTAACGTCTGTTGACCGGTTGTATGTGTATTATAAGAGAGACATTGATCTTCACATTTCATTAACTATGTGAAAGCTGAGACATCACCTTCTTCAAAGACTTTCGGAAAAAAAATATTTTCATTTAACATTTACATATGTAAATATAGAATGTATGCCGCATTGTGGAAGTATTTATTATCTTTCCTTCATTTGCTGTTGTGCCAAGACGGCGTGCGTGCAGAAAGGAACCACACATGCAAAAAAAGACACCCCGCGTGCACAGAAAGGGATTTAACTGTGCGCGATGACAGTTTTTATGCGCTTAGGTTTTTGGCCCTAAATTGACGCCATATGACTGCTTTTTGAACCCCTTTTGGGCACTTTCAATTCACAGTGCTTCTTTTCGGCCTCCATGAAGCCCCGGCCATGTTTCAGAAAATAATGGACCGGCTCTTGAGGGGCACAGAATCCTATGCTGCAGCATACTTAGACAATTTGGTTATCTACAGCTCCAGGTGGGAAGAACATCTGTCCCATTTGCAGGATGTGCTCAGGAGATTCAAAGAAGCAGGGCTTACCATCCATGCAGATAAGTGTGAGATTGCCAAGCAAAAAACAAAGTATCAAGGGTATGTACTGGGTTGGGGGGTTATTTGTCCCCAAGTTATTTGTCCCCAAGTTGGCAATCTGGATGTCAGCAGAAAGGCCATGGACTAAAAAATAGGTCAAGTCATTTATAGGCCTGGTGAGTTGGTACAGGCAATTTAGGCCTGGCTTCTCTACTCATTCAACTCCCCTTACCCACCTTACAAAGAAAGAGCAACCTAATAAAGTGAAGTTGACAAGGGAATGTGAAGAGTTATTTCAGGCCCCGAAGAGAATGCTGTGCAAAGAACCAGTTCTGAAAAGCCTGAACTTGCAACAACATTTCACTCAGAAATACAGAAGAAATTACCTGTTGTTTCACTTAGTACTCTGTTATCACCTCATCGATTACTGTAATTAGTCATTCTTTCACCGTTTCTGCATTGGAAAACTACTGTTTCTTTTTCTTGAGTATTCATGCTACAACGTGCAAGTACGGGAGAAGGTCTCACAAGCCTTGTTGCATGTAACGGGCGCACAGACCATTTTATTTTATGACGTGACTTTTGTCTTGTCAATAATCACAACCATAGTAATTCCTGCTCCCTCCTCTGTGCTTGACTTGCTGCCACCATCTTGTTGTTTGTTTACTTCCTTCCACTGGCTTTTCTTCTTTAGTACAGAGCCGTACTGCTACTACTTCCTGTAGATTTTCTCCACTCCCCTGTCTTGGCTGCGGGTAACAGCAAATGCATATAAACAGCAGGGAGGAGAGACTGAAGGCAGGAAAGGGTGGAGAAGAATTGATTATTTTAAAGTGAAAGTGAGATGTGAAGTTGTAGTAGAACATATTGTGCTAATTATATTGTGTAATCAAGCCAGTCTGGTGACAAGTGTGAAGCTTAGCTATAATGGTGGTGGCTGTGGACAGAGGGAAGGAGTGAGTGGTAATACCTAAAGCAGGTATTTGGGATCAACGTGTTTGAGGTTAAGCCCAGTACGAGTTTTATCCCACATCCCAAGGCGTGCCAGTGCATTGTAGACCAGTGTATGTGCAAAAGCCGCTACTGCAAACCCAGGAGCCAGCCAGGCCAGCAGAAAGAGTGGAGGCCAAGCAGCCCCAGGCCACCCTCCATGGCCGAGCAGCCCGAGAGGCAGCCACCGCTCCCCACATACATATCCGAGAAAGCCCCAAAGAGTCGAGCACCCAACTCATCCCGCCACTGACCCCAACCCCCAACCCCAAGGCCCCCCGCCCCCTCGGCATGCGAGCGACCAGCGGCCAGGAGGCACCCCAACAGCACACATCCAGTGCGGAGCAGCAGCCAAAGGCGCCCCGGACCCACCCACCAGTTCGCAGATTGCAGGACAGGCCTACCAAGCGGCCAATGCCAACTTTAACCACCGGAACAACTAGAGCCGCCCCCCAGCAAACAGCATCATCATGGAGCACCAAGCAACCCCGTCCCACAGACGCCAGCACCCCCCCAGCGCAGCCACCCCCCACACCAGAGCGGCAGGCCACCCCGGACCCGCACACCGCAGGGAGCGCCCCCAAGGCAAGGCATTCCCATGCCCCGCCAGGCTGGCACTGCCCGGAGAGACCGCACCACGCCCGACCGTACCATCCTGATGTATTTGTACTCTACACAGCGGCCCAGAGGGGCAGGGCCCTCACCCGACAGGCCCAAATGTGTGAAACTACCCACCACCCTGTTATGATACCTCTTCATTCCCCAAAGGAGAGGCACTTCCCTATCCCCTGAGTGAATGTGTGTGTTTCGTGAATGTATGAAGTGTTTATAAAAAAGGTGGATGGAGGGTTGCGGTGCTCACCATCCAACCTATGTGCATATATGTGTATGTGGTGAAATAGCTCCGGAGGGTGGAAGTGGTGATCCCACCCTCCGGGGGGTGGTGTGTTGAGGTGTAATTGAAATTGGAGGGATTAGTAGGGCAGCCAGAGGTGGGATTGCCGCCACCGCGCCACTACTTAGTAACACAGGCGGTGGCCCCCTCCACCCCCAGCCCCACCATCCAGCCTCCCAAGGGTTGGGTATATATGTGTGGTGCACCAAGTGGGTGAGCCAGACCAGCTGGGAGTGAGTGAAGTGTCCATGTAGGAAGCCTGTCTGGTATGAGCCCGGCCCGTCGACATGGCGGGCCACCGGAGAGGGTAAATGGTAAAAACGGGCACGCATCACCGCGGGCCCCTGGGACGCGCCGAGCAGCACAGCCGGAGACCCACCCCGCAGCACCCCCGAACCATGCCGGCCACAAGGAGCATGGCAGGACCCCCCACCCCCCAGGCGCAGCCGGGCACCAGTCACATCCCCCAGCATTTCAGGGGACAACCCCCGCCGCTCGCCGGCCCAGAGCGCCCCGCCAAAGCAGGGGACGGCTGAGCAGGAAAGAGAGCAGGGCCAGCACAGGCCCGCACGGCACCACGATAAGACAACCTCCACAGGGAGGCGGCCCCGGCCCTCCCGATGAGAGAGGGTGCCACCAACCGTCCAAGCAGGGCCATCCCACCAGCCACAGACCGATAGGCAGGAGAACCTAAGCACCATCAGCCAGGCACCGCCACCCCACACCAATGCCGCCAGCAGAGCCCGCCCTCACACACACAAAGGCCACCCCCGATCACCCACGCGTCAACACAAGACACCCCCCCCCACGCCAGCACAGCCCGGAGGACAGCAGGCCCCAAACAACCAGCCCCACCACGACGGCGCGGCGCCACACGGAACGCGCCCCTAGACACCCAACCCAGAGACCCACCCCCGGGACACCTCCTCCCTGACACGGCGCCCCCAGCCAGTAGACCATCCACCCCAGACATGGATCCGCCAGGCCAGGAGCCACAGACCACACCCCCACATACCACCCAGCATGACCCCAGGGGAGGCCCCAACACGGGCGAGGCCCCATAGCTCACCCTTCTCTCCCCCCTGACCCACACACGCCGGCCCATGCGGTCTCCCAAGTGAGCCCTGTTACGGCAGAATTTACGGTTGACCTCATTTGAGACATGATTCATTGCTCTGGTTGAATGATGGAATCCAGGAGAAGCATTGATGATTTTATATAAAAAATGTTTATTCTAAACTAAGAAAAAAGGTACAAAATGGAACAAAGTTAGCGTCCGTCCAGGCGGACGTCCGATGATTGAGTGAGACAGTTCTGATCCAATTCGTATATTCCCCTCAGTCCCCCTCCCTCCTCCCCCCAGGAGATAGAGATACAGAGAGAGGGAGGAGGTGAGGACAGAGGGAGAAAAAAGGAAAGACAGTTTGTTCTTTTGGGTCTAAACAACCAGTCCTGTATCTGTCGGTTGTCATAGAGACGGAGGAGTGTGCGTTTGTGTTTGTGTGTGTGAATGAATGGATGTGTATGGCGTGTGTGTGTGACATGTGAGTGCGCACACAGAGAGTGCCTACGCACCTGTCCTTGGGAATGTTTTGGGGAACTATGTGAGTGTGTGTGTAAGCATATCATGTGCTTTGGACAAGGCAGTCTGACCCAGAGCAAAGTTGAAGAAATGAAAATCACATAATGGAAAGTTACAACCAAGGCTAATAATTTTCACCATAACAATCCACTCTTTTTGGACAAAGTCCAACACAAAAAAAGCGAAATTAGTTAGTAAGTTGTTTAACTTTAGCACAGCCCAAAACACATAAAACATTAATCAAAATTAGTGTAATTCTAGCGCAACCTCATGGTCCGTAGGACAAATGATATTGACACCGTTATAACACTATGGATATAAGCATTATTTTTTCCAGGGGACACTGCACAATAAAATCAAATATCCTTAGCAACTAACATCATTGGTGATCAATGAATATGGAATATATATCACTAGTAGCAAAAACACACATGGTATAAATGTCAGCACGGCACAGCAACAAAAACATATGTAGGTGTCATCAGTAAGCAGAGTCATCATCTGAGACATCAAAAACACTCATCATAAACACTTCAGGCTGGGCTTCCGGCGGCGGAAGGGTTATAGGACGTGGCGGTCTTTGTTCATGGCGTCAAACGCCTCTTTTGGCCACGGTCTGTAGGTCTAGGACCATTCTACTTTGTGGGACCATTAAGCGTATATTCGTGATTTCCCCCAGAGAGGCCAGTAAGGGCCAAAAATGACGCGTTAACAAAGGACTTAAACCTGTATTCTAAGGTTTCGACGCGCAGCCGTACCCCAGATCGTCGTGTGGATGAAAGCTATTAGTCCCGGGTGTATGAATGTGGGCACATGTGTGCGAATTATGTGCGGTGTCGCATTCAGGACTAAGTAAAATTGAAATTATGACCGGGAATCTGGCCTAGTTTGCGAGTTCCGTTTCTGGCGAAACAGAAGGGAAAAAAGTGTGGATCGCGTGTAATCTACATACATAGCGGAAGATGTGTCATCGCGTAGTGTAGTCAGTTTTTTTACTGGCGGTTTAGAACAACGGTTGGGGTCCCCCATGCCGAAATTAGAGTGAGACAAATAACAAAAGGAGTCGGAAGCATCCATTGGTATCGCGGTTAAGTGGGGGTGTGTTGATGACACAGGCATGTAAGAACAAAAACAGTTGGATAGGCCCCTACTTTTAGCTTGATAGTGCGCGTATCGGAACCAGGTGTTCGTGAAAAACGGATGAGTAACATTGGTCGCAGCTAAAGTGTCGTGCAGGACGATATCGTTTATCCAGCGTCTATTTCTGCTTGCATTAGTCACCCTGTAAAAAGAATCATTCACATTAGGAACAACACTTGCATTCATTGGTTCAAGTCCAGTGTCCTCGATTGTCCCCCTGGAGGCCAGGAGCCAGAGGAGTACTGGAACCGCGGACAGGACCATCGCCCCAATCGATGACCAGAACACGAGTGACATGAAACGACAGAATAATGGCATAATTCCAGCCTGCTCCTGGGGCATAAACAGAGGGGCTCGTGACCTCTTCATCACAGCGGGAAAATGCTTGTGATCTCCCACGATGTCCTCAAGGTTGGATTTCAAAGGTTTCAACAGACCATATGCCCCGTTAGAAAGATTAGCTTGTAACCCCGGGGACTTTTCTTCTGCCCTTCGTTGCAACTTTCAGGGCACACAAAGGCTCCTCAAAACACTGCTCCTAATCCAGAAAAGAGGAAACGCTCCTTACTGCGGTTCCACGATCAGTGGTGTTGTTGGCACCTTCCTGGAGTGTGATGCGTGAATCCACGTGGCTCGCTCCGCGACCCTCACTGCCGTGTGGGTCGTAAGTTGAATTTGGAAAGTGTCGGTCCACCTTCGGTCGTTCATTTCTAGGTCGGCGTTGTAGATGAGGGGTGTTAGGGTTAGTTAACTAACTAAATGAATAGTTAGTATGGCCAGGAACGCAGAGACAGGTCAGAGGTCAGGATCTGAGAGCTTTTCAGATCCTAAAAGGTGCTGCTGCACAATCACACAATGGTTAGGTGTGGGTTAGTGAGCTTTTAGCCATGCTAGCTCTGTAGCCCATTCGCACGCGAGTGGGAAAATATGAGGCTGAAAGAAAAGCAGGAAGTATTAATTCGATTTTCAGGAAGTATTAATTCGATTTTCAGGAAGTATTAATTCGATTTTCTTTTCCTGGAGTAAGGAGAAGCATAGCTGGAGTTGCAGTGATTATCTGTGGTACATCTACTTACCTGGTGAGAAGCAATTTGAGAACCACTGTTTACAAGGACATGCAAGTCGGACGGAGAAGGACATGCAAGTCAGACGGAGAAGTGTGGAGTGTGATTACATGTCTTCTCAAGATGAAAACATACAATTGGGAGACATGGAGATGTGAGAAAGCTAAATGAGTTTAACCAAATAAATAAATAATGTTATTTATTTATTTAAATTGTTTGTTTCATTTTTTCTATCTCTTATTTGTGAAGGAGAAATCTTATTCTATCCTTTATTTATTCTGAATAATGTTAACACTCCACACCTGATTACATAGCCTAATTCTTTTATAGAGCTGAATTTGTCAGTTCATTTATTTCATTATTTTCCCTCATAATTATTATTTGAGATGTAATTTACTTAACTTTGAAGGTCAATTGGTGGCAAAAGTGTCTCCTATTCTGTGTCTGAACCAGAGTTTAGCAAGATTATTGGCCCTTTAAGGTTAGACAGAATTAAAGTTAAGTTGAGTCGAACAATCATATTGTCTTTTGCTCTCTGTATTTATCCCATTCGTAGGGGTGACGAGCCCCAGCACGGTTTGGAGAGCTTCCTTAAATGCTTGGAAGTTACTTAACTTTAAACTATCTCTTATTTCAATCAATTATCAAGATTTTCAGGAGGACCCTTTTTTAAATCTCAGGCGACCCAGATTGGGCCACCAACCCAATGTTGAGAACACTTAATTTTTCCCTTAAAAGTGTCTAAACCCAGTGAAGGTGTTTTATGGTCTTGCACGCTAAGTGCTGTTGGAACAAGAAGAAAATGGTTGGAGGGTTTTGGGGTATATTATTTTCCTATGATAAAATATAAATAAAAAACCAGAGGGACGTTGGCCCGCTCCCTTCCCTTTTTTTACATAAGAATACATTTGGATTCTTAAAACCATATGATAAATATCATTGGAAAATCACTTATCTGATCATTTTGGATGTGTCTCCGTTTTCCTCTCTCTTGTGTCCGCCTGCCTTTGTGCCCTCCAACCTCCTCGACCTCCCTCTCCTCAGCCATAAAGGTCAAAGCCAGGGTCAACTGTACGCTCCTTTTGGAAATTTGAAGATCTGTCCCCACTTTTGCAGTTGGATTGGAAGTCGCTGTAGTCTCTGGAATAGATATTATGTTAGAACATCCACAATATGTCATATTGTCACGTGTCTATTTCAATCTATTTCCCCTTTGCTTCCCAGTTACAGTTATGGACAATACTTCCCTTTAATTCTCATCCTTCATCATAACAAGCAGTGACCAGGCATGGCGGCTGGAGGAAGGATCGGAGTCGAGAAGGCGGTGGCATTCTGTTAGGAAACACTCAGAAACAGAAAGAGAGGAAACCATTAAGACTTAACTGGATAATTTAAAATATCTCTTTTCTTTAGTTGGATCTGATTCGTCTCCTTACAGCGACCTGTATTTTGGAAAAAGCTACATAATAACAACAACTAAGACGAAGACATAGACAAGTGCACACCACAACGAGTATACACATATAACAACAAAAAAAACATGGACACTGAACATGTAAGGTCAGTCAAGGTCAAAGCCAGTCATTCCACTGAAAGTGGTATCATATATAAAAAATGTCGTTTGGTGTTTTTAAACACCCAGAAAAAAACCCTTTAAAACCTGGTAAACTTTTTAGAAGGCCCAAGGCCTAAAACCATAGTTCTTTTAACAAGCAGCAGTGTTTCCTGAACACCCCACTACATAATTGGCAAAAACAGGGAGAAGATCAAGTGCATCAGAACCCAGGAGGAAAAGAAGGTGAAACAGAGGAACATGTGTAGTCAAACAGCCATTCATCGGTCAATCACTCAATGACACGTCCACGGCACATTCGCACTCACAACGCGGTTCTCTCAGGCATACGTAACGTGTCATCATTCAGTCATTCATGCACCGCACACGTTCATGCCTCAATTTTCACGTCCATGCATTCACAAGGTTTTGCTGCAGTGTCTAAGTGGAATATAGGTCTCATCTAACCCACCAATGGCGATAGCCAGTCCACCTCGTCTCTCGGGGTCAATGAGCTCTTATTGCCCCCCCATGCTTGGCAACCTTTTAGTGTTAATTAATTGCTTTTTACTGGTATCGTCTGATTACTAAGAGGTACGCTCCTTTTTACTTCCGCCTTTGCGGAGTCTACACTTAGAGTATTGTCCCTTGCAGTACTGACAGTCTGCTCATCTGCTGATCAGGCAGGAATCGCATGGCCATGCCTAACAACAAACTCAACCGCGGTACCAAACCGCGGGAAACTCTCAACAGCTGCAAATTCCAGAAACTTAAAACAAATATCTGAATTAGCCGGAGACCCTCTCAACCTTGCCTTATGAAAATATAAAGTAGGGAGAATTTCCAGGGAACCTTCCAACTTCTGACTTTAAGAAAAATATAAAGTTGGGAGGAGTATGGGGGAAGGGTAACCTCTCGACCTGTGTCTTTATTTAAAATATAAAGCTAGGGAGAATTTCAAACTCGACCACTCGTTACTCCGGAGATTGAAAAAAAAACCCTCCGAATTAGCAGGAGAATTATAAACCAACGCAGACTGTCAGGACTTTCTTTTGGGCACTTCTTAAGATTGAACGGAGCACGCAACCTCTAATAACCCTCACTCTAAGGGAACGTAGAAATTTGTTCAGAACGGTCTTCGGTTACCAAGCATGTATCAAATCAGGTGGACCACTATCCCCCGAAGAGTGCTTTCCCTAGCAAGGTTTATCCTTTTTCTGCACATTAAACCGGGACTTCTTGTTTGAAAAGTAATTGCCTATGTACTCATAGCAACTAATGGGACATTTTTTTTCTCAGGAAAAATTTGGTACCCCCCCCCATGCTGTCGAGTGGCTTTGGGCCGGCCAGACAGTCCGACGCGGTAAGGGGGAAACGCGCAAAATGAAAACAATGAATGTTGAACTAGGCTGTCTGTCGCAAGCAGCTTCAAAAAGGGTAAGGTACAGATTGTTTACGAGGGTATCGGTCAAAAAAAATGTCAAAATTTAAACTTGTTGAGGCTGCAGTCCTCAATCTCTGTCTCAATTTTCCTGAAATTGAGTAAAAACAAAAGAGAAAAAGAAGAATCGTTCAGAAATAACAAAGGAGAAAAACGTGTGAGCTCAAAAAAAATCATGGCCAATAAAAATTAAAACTTCAGCTCCAAAAGCTGAGGCAACAGAGGGCTCTGTCTTCAGCGGATGTAACCATATCTTGCATTGTGGGGGCCCTCCCCTCAATCAAGAAAATAAAAGAAAGAAAAGCCTTATCAGTAACACTATTTTCTTCCCCTTTGTTTGTTGTTTTCTCATAAAGGCCAAAGCAGTGTAAATAAATGAGCAACATAATGAATAAAAGCAAAGATAAATGATGGGCACACTTGATCTCATGTGGCAAACAGAAGGGTTCTGTGTGAAGTTCTGTGTTTCTCATAGTTATGAATGTGGGTGTGTGACTGTATGTCTGGTCTGTCTGCGTGTGAGAGAATAAATGAAAACAAAATAATCTAGTGCACAGTCAGAAGATAGAGGGGTTAGTATTGTGCGAAGGAGAAGCTTGTTGGCTATTTGCTAGTTGTCCCCCTCCATGCCAAAGTTCAAGGCTAAAGTGATTTAGCACTACCACCAAAGGCTGTGGTGGACTTCTTGTTGCTTGGTATCCTTGTGGCTTTTGAAACAGTGTCTTTTTGGTGAAGATTTCCAGCAGACGTGTGACCAGTCTGCAGTTGCTGCCCATCATTCAGGCAGTAGTCGTGGCGTTTAACTCGCAACTCATTGGTGGGGGGAGTGTCCACTCCGACGCCCACAGGTTCTCAGTCTTTGATGATGGGGCATTGGCATGCGGCCCATTCATAGACGATGAAGAGTTGACTTGGGACTGAGCGAGTTATTTCAGCATTGCTTTGCTGAATGGGAGTTGAGTCCTTGAGTCCTGAAAGGTCACACACCTTTGATTGTCCATTTCCTTCTGATGCTTGGTCCTTTGAATGATGTTGACATTCCATTAGCGTAAGAGTTGAAGGTGATTTCATTCTTTCATTGAAGATGTCGTTTCTTCAGGGGACAACCACAAAGCCAACAGAAACTAACAATTTAAATAATAAAAAAAATGATAATGATGGTAAAATAAAATAAAATGAAATACTGTATTCATCTGTGTGTGTGTGTTTGAGTGTGTGCTGCCCATCAAACATGAAATCAAAATAAAATAAAAATAGTGTCTGTGTGTAATGGCACTATTCTGTAGGCACAGGAAAGGTGAGAAATCACAATGTTGTGTCACAAGTGTGTAGTGCACTAAACTGGCCAGTGAGGGGCGCCACCTCTCTCTCTTGGGATGGGTGTGGCTGTGCGTGTGCGTGCGCCCGTGCGTGTGCCTGTGCGTGTGCTCTCTCTCTCCCTTTCTCTCTCTGTACGTGTGTGTGTGTGTGTGTGTGTGTGTGTGTGTGTGTGTGTGTGTGTGTGTGTGTGTGTGTGTGTGTGTTCACACGTCCAAAAAAAGAAAAACACAGCAGCGACGTGTGTGTGTTTGGCTCTCTGTCTTTCTCTCCCTTTCCAAATGAAAGCATTAAAGCCAAGCCAAAGGGAGAAATCTGATTCCACGTTTAAACAAAATAAAAACAAAGATAAAAAAAGTAAAACTCGCCTGAAAGCATGATCTGAGTTCACATCATACCAAGATTGTATATGCGTATGCATATATTATTTGTTTATTGGGTTGTTCATCACAGAAACACAATTTAGGTTAGATTCGGGGTTTTAATCTATTTTGCTTTCGGTACAGAGGTGAACTCAGATCATGGCACCGCTGGGATGTTTTAGAAACCTTGTTGCCCGTCTATCTATGGTCAGGACCTCACAGGCTGTGGGTGTCCGAACAAAACCAAAGTAAATAATGACCAGCCGTATTTTATGCCTAAACAAAATATCCGAGCCCGAAGAAAACCAGAGAGAACCTACAGCATTAAAAGGCATAGAACCTCAACCATTTGAGCCTTTCTCATGGCTATTCACTGCGTCAAAACACAGAACAGCTGAGGATCAAAATCAAAGCTCAAAGCTGAAAATCAATACAATGCTTGACTGGTTCCAAAAAAAATCAACACAGAGCGAATATATATATTTCTGTAAATGAAAATTTACATATATATATATATATATATATATATATAAAGGCAGCTTTACCTTAGTCCGAATTGGTGTTGAGGTTCAACCGATGGTTCGTGATCCAGTCTCTGTCCGAGGGGTGGACAGAAGATGGTCCTGTTCGTGATCGCCAATTGTTACGGCAGAATTTACGGTTGACCTCATTTGAGACATGATTCATTGCTCTGGTTGAATGATGGAATCCAGGAGAAGCATTGATGATTTTATATAAAAAATGTTTATTCTAAACTAAGAAAAAAGGTACAAAATGGAACAAAGTTAGCGTCCGTCCAGGCGGACGTCCGATGATTGAGTGAGACAGTTCTGATCCAATACGTATATTCCCCTCAGTCCCCCTCCCTCCTCCCCCCAGGAGATAGAGATACAGAGAGAGGGAGGAGGTGAGGACAGAGGGAGAAAAAAGGAAAGACAGTTTGTTCTTTTGGGTCTAAACAACCAGTCCTGTATCTGTCGGTTGTCATAGAGACGGAGGAGTGTGCGTTTGTGTTTGTGTGTGTGAATGAATGGATGTGTATGGCGTGTGTGTGTGACATGTGAGTGCGCACACAGAGAGTGCCTACGCACCTGTCCTTGGGAATGTTTTGGGGAACTATGTGAGTGTGTGTGTAAGCATATCATGTGCTTTGGACAAGGCAGTCTGACCCAGAGCAAAGTTGAAGAAATGAAAATCACATAATGGAAAGTTACAACCAAGGCTAATAATTTTCACCATAACAGCCCCAAGTGAGCCAAAGCATCCAGACAGGCCGGCAGAGCAACCCACAGCAACACCCTGCCACCCAACAACCCTGGACACAAGCACTGCCCCCGACCAGTAACCACCCCCAGCGCCATCCCAATCCCGGAGCCATGAACTCCACCGCCCCAGGTTCTCCGACGGGCCAACCCCCAAGCCACCCTACCAGGCGCAGCAACGCCCGCCCCCCAAGTGAAGGCCACAGCCCCCCCACCAGCATCCCGGGCCGACAGGAGCCCCCCAACGCCCAACCCAATGGGAGAGCAGGCGCAGAGGAGGAGGAGGAGGGGACAAAACAGGGACAGAGAGCAAGAGGAAAGAGTGGCAGAGAAACATGCTGGCCCCCAGCCCCAAGGGGCCCCCAGATGCGCACGGAGGGGACAGGAGAGCAACATCAAACAGCCCACGAGAACACCCGAAAGGGACGCACGCCCGAGCAGAGGAACCCAAAACACCCCAGCAATCCACCCAGGTCAAAGCCACCCCATAAGCCCATGGAGGTCCAAGTCTACAGTTAGATCAGTGTGTTAGTAAAGAGTGGTGCTGGCAGTCGCTTGCAGGCTAGATCATCAGGATAAAATCGAAAAATCAAGATTTAATGCAAATAGAAAAGGAGTCTAAGCATAGTCATGTCTCCTATCAGACAAATTTGGAGATAGAGGAATCCTGTAGCCCAAAATGGAGGACAGTTTTTTAGTAATTAGAAAACAAAACTGTTGAACTGGGGAACAAAGCCATATGGCATGTAAATATGAATCAGCTGTTCCCTGGGTGCACTGAAAGCAGATGTCTGTTGGGGAGAAGCCCATTTTATGCATTTTCTGTTGGGTATTGTGGGATCTGTGGAGGACCTTGTATTGAATTAGCTGAAGATTTGTGTTTTTGTCATCTTAAAAGTATTAAAACAAATTTCTGTCCAGAAATCGGTGTTCGTGGTGATTGAGAGTTCAGCTTCCCATTTAGCGATTGGTAAGTGATTAGAGTTAGTGTTCGAGAGTGGTCTGTATATTTTTGAGAGTTTTTTTTTATTTTGTTGTGATTTTTTTCATATATATAGCCAGTTCTGGAGGTTGCAAGGTGATTAGCTCTATTGGTGTATTTTTCTTGATTCTCTCTGTTACTTGTAAGTACTAATGAAAATTACTGTTATTTATATTGAATGTTTGGGTTAGATTGTTATATGTTCTTAGCTTATCAATTTTGGAGAGGTCTTGAAGATGAATAATTCCGCTCTCTTCCCATGTCTTTAGATATAGCGGTGTTGTGACAGATTGGAGACAGCAAGCTAGTTTTAACTTAACATTCGTAATGTCCAGGGCTTTCCACCACGCAGTCAGGGTGGAGGCAATCAGTGGGTTTTTAAAGCAGTTATGACAAAAGGGATAAAAGGGAGATCAGAGAGTTTAATACTGTATGTATGCAGTCTAGCTGTTCTGTTTCGAGCCAGGTGTTGTGGTATTCTTTTGGTTTTAGCCATTCTTTTAAATATAATATTTGGTTTGCTTTTATTTTTTTGTAGGGTTGAAAGGTTTATTTTGGGTTTTTTATTACTAGCATAGAATTTTGTAATTGCAGAATTTAATCTTTTGAACCGTTGCGTTGGTGGTTTCAGTGGGATCATAGAGAACAGATAGTTTATTTTAGGTAAGTTTTTCATTTCAATTGAGGCTATTCTGCCAAGGAGTGAGATGGGGAGATTGTTCCATCTCCGCAGATCTTCTGTGACTTTATCCAACAGCAAATCTAGGTTCAGTTTAATTAATTCATTTAAATTTGGTGATATACTTAAACCTAGATGTTTAATTGTATTTGTGGGGGAGGGGTATTGTGGATTTTGGCTTGCCGGGTTCCATTAATTTTTTGTTAATGGAAGGATTGATGATTTTGACCAGTTAATGGAATAGTCTGATAATTTAGAGAAGCTGTTTATTAGTTTAAATACTTCTTCTAATGAGGATTGGGGTTCTTCCAAATAGAGTGAAATATCATCCGCATAAAGATTAATTTCGTGTTCTGAATGAGTGGTTCTGAATGAGTGGATTCCTTCAAAAACAGAATTCTGACGTACAGCTACTGCAAGAGGTTTAACGAATATTGCAAAGAGCAAAGGTGAGAGTGGGCAGCCCCTCTGCAGTGTGAAGCTTTGGGATGTTATTTTGTTTGTGGTTACTGAGGCCTTAGGTTTAGTGTACAGGGTAGAGATCCATTGTATGAATGATTGTCCGAAGCCAAATTTGCCAAGGACAGTAAGGAGGAATGACCAGTTGACTCTATCAAATGCTTTTCCTGCGTCGAGTGACAAGATTGTTGTTTTCTTTTTAGAGTTCTGTGCCATGTTGATCAAATTAAACAGCCTTCTCACATTGTCTGTGGAGTGTCTATTTTTAATAAATCCTGTCTGGTCTTGGTAAATAATTGACTGTACTACTTTCTCTAACCTGGAAGTGAGTGCTTTGGAAATAATTTTTATGTCTGTGTTAATAAGTGTGATGGGACGGTAACTTGAGGGTAACATGGGGTTTTTGTCTGGTTTAAGTAATAATTTAATGTGCGCTGCATTCATGTGGCCTCCTACGTAACCTTTATTTTTAATCTCTGTTACTACTCTAAAAATGAGCGGAGCCAGCATTGACCAGAAATGTTTTAGGAATTCAGCAGGGAACCCATCTGGACCTGGTGCTTTGCCTGTTGACATGCCATCTAAAGCATTTTGTAATTCTTGTAAGGTTAATGGTGAGTCTCAGGTGGTTTTCTGATCTATGGTGAGCTGTGGTAGGTTTAAGTTATTGAGGAATGTTTTAATATCTTCAGAGTCAGGGTTTAAGTTTAATGAGTATAGGTTTTGATAATAATCATGAAAAATTTTATTAATGTCCTGAGGTAAGTTCAAAGTTTGACCTGAATTATCAGAAATCGCCACTATAAAATAATTTTCTTTGTTGTGTTTAAGCTGATTTGCAAAGTATTTGCCTGATTTATTATTGTAGTCAAAGTTTTTGTATAGTAATTGCTGCAAAATAAAATCAGCTTTTTTAGATAAAATGATATCCAGATTAGGACAGGTTAGCTGCGTATTCTTCCGTAAGTTTCTTAATTTTTTCTTCAATCGTTTTTTTCTGCTATCTGTTCCTGTTTTTTCTTGTAAGAAGAGTATGATATAATCTTCCCTCTGATGACAGCCTTTCCAGTTTCCCAGAGTAAGGACGGTGACACTTCCAGAGAATCATTTGTTAATAGAAAATACTCCCATTCTTTTCTTAGATTTTTTTCAAATTCACTGTCATTAAGTAATGAAGTATTAAAGCGTCATAGAGAGGATAATTTCAGAGTAAGGGATATTGGCGCATGATCACTAATGATTACGTATTTTAGAGAAAATCGTATGTGCGATGGAATTATTTGAGAGAAAGAAGTCAATTCGTGAGAAGGATTCGTGCACAGGGGAGAAGAAGGTGTATTCTTTTTTAGTTGGGTTGATCAGTCTCCATACATCTCCTATTCCAAGATCTTCCATGTAATTCATTAATACTTTAGCAGATCGAGATGGTTTTGTATTTGGACACTTACTGGATCTGTCCAATGATGTGTTGAATGCCAGATTAAAGTCACCGCCGATGACTAAAGATGAGTCTGCAGAAAGGTCTGATAACTCCGATAAAACTCTGTGGAAGAAGTCAGGGTCATCATTATTGGGGGCATAGAGGTTTAAAATTGTGAAACATTTATTATAGATTACCACTTTGATAATAATATATCTACCCTCTGGGTCTATGGTGGAGTTGATTATGTTAAAAAGTTATTTTTTGTTGAAAGGAAGCGAGACTTGTACATTGACTACCAAAATGGCAATATGTCGTTCAGCTGGTTTGCCAAGTGAAAGCTGTTGGTGTAGTGAGGGGACAGTGGCTTGTTTATAGAAGCATATTTCTCACTACTTTGCTGAATTTGTGCTTGGTTGCCCTGAAATGGTCTCTGTCCCCACTCTTGAAGGCCTTCACCAGCCATGAACCAGGATTTATCATTGCTAAAACTCATTCTGGTTGTCACACAGCTGTCCTTACAAAAGTATGATGTCACTACATCTGTGTATTCATCCAAATTCATAAAGTTGATGAGGCCCCAAAAGAGTACCAGTAATTGGCGTTCAAGCAGTCCTATAGTTTACCTACAGCTTCACTAGTCCACTGCTTCAAAATTATTTTTAATTTCTGAATGTATGCAGGAATCAAATGGTTCATGGAGGTGTGATCCAACATGTTCTCCTTCCTGGTGGGGCATTAAACAAACTGTTTGTATCATGGGAGTTCATTGGTAAGGTTTCCCGTATCGAAATCGCATAAGGAAGAGTCCAGGGTTGATTCTATCTATCGGTGAAAGTGTGCTAGGCCTCCCGTGCAGTGCCTACTGGTGGATTGTAAACACCAAACACAATAAATGAAGCAAACTTACTTACTTAGTAGATGGGTTTGCAGTAAAATATATATATATATATATATATATATATATATATATATATATATATATATATATATATATATATTTCAGCTGATGGGAACATATTTTATGCATCACAGACATGTCTTTACACCAGCCACAGTTAATGTAAAAGCAGATACCTCCGCTTTTCTTCTTGCCATAAAGCTTTGCTTCCCTGTTTGCTTTCATATTTTAGAACCCTGCCAGCTGCAGCACGTCGTCCGGCATGGATCCACACAACCAGATCTCAGTGAAGCAGTGGACAGATAATAAAGAAAGGTCTCTGTTTTTACCACTTCGTAGCTGGGGTTCATCACCGCAGAATTTAGAATTTGCGTGAACATAGAAAACCTACCAGAAAGGGGCAATGTACAATGGGAAAGAAAAAAAGCCAAATCTATTAACACTTTGAAAGTGGTTACATAGGTGCGACAGGAGTTGATACTGGTGCACTTTTAAAATAAATTCTGAGTCACAAGTTCGGTTTGAGTATGGATGCTGCTCTAATAATAAATAAGACCAATCAAACTAGCACTATCTTTGTCCAAAATATGGCTTCAGGTATGGCACGAATATTATTTTAGGGATCTGGAAGCCAGGAAAAAAATCCAAAGTATTATATTCTCTAGCAGAACTTGACAATAAAAATTTCAGGTTGGTAACGCACATTTTTCAATTGTGATTTTCAACCAAGGGTTTGCAATGACTCTTTACTTTCCCCAAATTCCTAAATGTTTTTTAATACATAGTAAAATGCTCTCAAACATGGAAATGTAGTCCCAAAGGTTAGTAGTCAGTGGCAATATTCTAATTAGCTTCTGAAACAGAAATAAAAAAGCCTCCACTATTTTAACTGCTTAAATGTGACTGGAGAGTGCCATTTTGCAAACCATTTACACTGGAATGTTTGTTAGATACACTGAACAAAAATAAAAATGCAAAACTTTTGTTTTGGCTCCCATTTTTCATGAGCTAAACTCAAAGATCTAAAACATTTTCAAAACACATAAAATACTTGTTTCCTTACAAATAGTGTTCACAAATTTGTCTAAATCTGTGTTAGTGAGCACTTCTCCTTGCAGAGAGAATCCATTCCACCTCACAGGTGTGACATCTCATGATGCTGATTAGACAGTATGATTATTTCACAGGTGTGCCTTAGGCTGGCCACAATAAAAGGTCGCGTTAAAAATGTTCAGTTTAATCACACAGTACAATGCCACAGATGTAAGTTCTGTGGGAGCATGCAATTGGCATTCTGAGAGCACGACTGTCCACCAGTGAATTGAATGTTCATTTCTCTACCATAAGCTGCCTCTAAAGGCGTTTCAGAGAATCCAACCGGCCTCACAACCGCAGACCACGTGTAACCACACCAGCCCAGGGCCTCCACATCCAGCATGTTCACCTCCATGATCATCTGAGACCAGCCACCCGGACAGCTGCTGCAACAATTGACTTGCATAAACAAAATATTTCTGCACAAATTGTCAGAAACCGTCTCAGGGAAGTTCATCTGCATACTCGTCGACCTGACTGCAGTTGGTTGTTATAACCGACTTGAGTGGGCAAATGCTCACATTCGATGGTGTCTGGCATGTTGGAGAAGTGTTCACGGATGAATCCCGGTTTTCACTGTTCAGGGCAGATGGCAGACAGCATGTGTGGCATCATGTGGGTGAGAGGTTTGCTGATGGCCCATGGTGGCGGTGGGGTTATAGTATGGGCAGGCGTATGCTATGGACAACAAACACAGGTGCTTTTCATTATTGGCATTTTCAATGCACAGATATACCCTGACGAGATCCTGAGGCCCATTGTTGTGCCATTCATCTGCGACCATCACCTCGTGTTGCAGCATGATAACGCAAGGCCCCATGTTGCAAGGATCAGCTCACAATTCCTGGAAGCTGAAAACATCCCAGTTCTTGAATGGCCAGCATACTCATCTAACATGTCACCCTTTGAGCATGTTTGGGATGCTCTGGCTCGATCGGCGTATACAACAGCGTGTTCCAGTTGGAGTGGAACAACATTCCACAAGCCAAAATCAACTACCTGATCAACTTTATGCCAGGGAGATGTGTTGCACTGTGTGAGGCAAATTGTGGTCACACCAGATACCGACTGGTTTTTTGATCCCACCAGACCCCCCAATAAACCAAAACTGCACATTTCAGGGTGGCCTTTTATTGTGGCCAGCCTAAGGCACACCTGTGCAATAATCATGCTGTCAAATCAGCATCTTGATATCAGAATCAGAATCAGAATCAGAATCAACTTTATTGGCCAGGGGTGTATGAATACACACGAGGAATTTCTTATGGTGACCTGTGCTCTCTCAGGTAGTGTAACGTTAAATAATAACAATCAACTAGAATAAAGAAAAATAAAAAAAGTAAAGAAAAATAAATAAATAAATAAGAAGAAGTATAAACATAAATATAAGAGTAGTTAGACTAATATGTGCAAACTAAATAAGAATAACAGATAATAATAATAATAATAATAATAATAATAATAATAATAATAATAATAATAATAATAATAATAATAATAATAATGAAATAAAATAAAAATACAATAATAATAATAATAAGATAATAGTGCAGTAGTGCATTGATGAGTAGTGCAGGTGAACATTTAAATGAAAAAATTATGTCCATGAACATTTCACAGTGACAGGATTGTTCCAGGGTTGTTATGTTTAGTTCCAGGTTATTTCACAGTAACAGAAACAGGTCTGACACTCTATGACTGTTTAGTGTTGATCAGAGTGACAGCCTGGGGGAAGAAACTGTTTTTATGGCGGGTAGTTTTGGCGTACAGTGATCTGTAGCGTCTGCCGGAGGGGAGGAGTTTAAACAGATTGTGTGCAGGGTGTGAGGGGTCTGCAGTGATGCTACCTGCCCGTTTCCTGACCCTGGACAGATATAAGTCTTGGATAGGGGCAGATCAACACCAATGATCTTTTCTGCAGTCCTGATTATCCTTTGTAGTCTGTGTCTGTCTAGTTTGGTTGTAGATCCAAACCAGACAGTGATGGAGGTGCACAGAACAGACTGAATGATAGAGGTGTAGAACATGATCAGCAGTTCCTGGGGCAGGTTGAACTTCCTCAGCTGACGCAGGAAGTACATCCTCTGCTGTGCCTTTTTCCTGGTTGTGTCTATGTGGGAGGTCCACTTCAGGTCCTGTGAGATTGTGGATCCCAGGAACCTGAAGGAGTCCACGGTAGCCACTTTGCTATTCAGAATGGTAAGGGGGGTGAGTGGGGGGGGATTTCTCCTGAAGTCCACTGTCATCTCCACAGTCTTGAGCGGGTTCAGTTCCAGATGGTTCTGACTGCACCAGAGAGCCAGCTGTTCCACCTCCCATCTGAAGGCAGACTCGTCCCCGTCCCTGATGAGACCGATGACGGTGGTGTCGTCTGCAAACTTCAGGAGTTTCACAGAGGGGTCCCCTGAGGTGCAGTCATTGGTGTAGAGGGAGAATAGAAGAGGGGAGAGAACACATCCCTGAGGGGCGCCAGTGCTGAGTGACCGGGTGCTGGATGTGATGCCTCCCAGCCTTACTTGCTGCTTCCTGTCAGTCAGGAAGTTGGTGATCCACTGACAGGTGGAGGCCGGCACTGTGAGCTGGGTGAGTTTCTGGTGAAGGATGTCCGGGATGATGGTGTTGAACGCAGAGCTGAAATCCACAAACAGGATCCTAGCGTAGGTCCCTGGGGAGTCGAGGTGATGCAGGATGTAGTTCAGACCCATGTTGACTGCATCCTCGACAGACCTGTTTGCCTGATAGGCAAACTGCAGGGGGTCCAGCAGGGGTCCTGTGATGTCCTTCAGGTGGCTCAGTACCAGCCTCTCAAAGGACTTCATGACTACGGACGTCAGGGCAATGGGTCGATAGTCATTAAGTCCTGTGATGGCAGGTTTCTTTGGGACTGGGATGATGCTGGAGCTTTTGAAGCAGGATGGTACTTCACACAGCTCCAGTGATGTATTGAAGATCCGTGTGAAAATGGGGGCCAGCTGCCCAGCACAGGCTTTCAGGCAGGAGGGAGATACTCCGTCTGGTCCTGGAGCCTTTTTGATCTTTTGTCTCTTGAATAGCTGGCACACATCTCTTTCATTGATCTTCAGGGTAGGTGGGGGGTCAGAGGGTGGGGTAGGGGGGAAAGTGGGGGGAGCAGGAAGGGCAGAGTCCAGGTGATGGGCTGATGCTAATGAGCTGTGGGGTGGGTGTGAAAACCTGCAGTAAAAGCTATTCAGGTCTTCTGCCAGTCTTTTGTTACCTGCAGGGTGGGGGGAGGGTTTCCTGTAGGACTTTGTTTGAGAAGCTTTGTTTTAGCTTCTCAGTGTAGCACCTCTTGGCTACTCTGATCTCCCTGGTTAGTGTGTACTTGGCCTGCCTGAACAGGTCCCTGTCCCCACTCCTGTAGGCTTCCTCCTTAGCCTGACGCAGCATCCTAAGTTGAGGTGTGAACCAGGGTTTGTTGTTGTTGTATGTGCAGAAAGTCTTGGTCTGCACACACATGTCCTCACAGAAGCCGATGTAAGATGTCACAGTGTCAGTCAGTTCATCTAGGTTGTCTGATGCAGCTTCAAAAACACTCCAATCAGTGCAGTCAAAGCAGTCCTGTAACTCCTGCTTTGACTCCTCTGTCCACCTCTTTACAGTCCTTACTACAGGTTTAGCAGATTTAAACTTGTGCCTGTAGGTCGGGATGAGGTGAATCAGACAGTGATCAGAGAGCCCCAAAGCTGCACGGGGAACAGAGTGATATGAATCCTTTATTGCAGTGTAGCAGTGGTCCAGTGTGTTAGCCCCCCTGGTGGGGCACTTTATATGCTGTCTGTATTTAGGGAGTTCGTGGGTTAGATTTGCTCTGTTAAAATCCCCGAGAATGATAAGCAAAGAGTCTGGATGTTTTTTCTCCACGTCTGCTATCTGGTCGGCCAGGTGCTGTAACGCCTCTGTTACACAAGCCTGAGGTGGGATGTAAACACCGACCATAACAAACGAGGAGAACTCCCGCGGAGAATAAAACGGTTTACAGTTTATGAAAAAACTCTCCAGATTAGGGCTACACGTCTGCTTCAACACTGTGACATCTGTACACCAACCTTTGTTAATGTAAAAGCATATTCCGCCGCCCCTCGTCTTCCCAGAGAGCTCTTTTATGCGGTCCGCTCTGAGGAGCTGAAAGTCCGGTAGATGTAAAGAGCTGTCCGGGATGAGTTCACTGAGCCAGGTTTCAGTAAAACACAGGGCGGCGGATCTGCAAAAGTCCGAGTTTCTAGTGTTTAGGAGCAGCAGTTCATCCATTTTATTTGCCAGAGAGCGGACATTTGCCAGGTGAATGGATGGAAGCGCAGTGCGTAATCCCTGCTGCCTCAGTTTGACGAGCGCGCCTGCTCGTTTACCCCGTCTGCGTCTGCGGCGTCTCCTGCAAATTCCATAGAGAGCTGCTGCTCCTCCGGTGAGAATCTCCGCATAACTTTCTGGTTCAATGAGAACCGGTGAAAAAAGATCAGCAGAGGACTGTCCAACGTTTATTAGTTCTTCTCTGGTGAAAGAGACCAGAGAAGGGGAGCAAGAAACTACAAAAAAGAAGAAAAACGCAACAACAACGAGAGAGCGCAGTACCGAGGCAACCATCCGCGGCGCCATCACAATATGCCACACCTGTGAGGTGGAATGGATTATCTCGCACAGGGGAAGTGCTCACTAACACAAATTTAAACATTTGTGAACAAAATTTGAAAGAAATCGGTCTTTTGTGTGTATAGAAAATGATCTTTTACTTCAGCTCATGAAAAACAAAAGTGTTGCATTTATATTTTTGTTCAGTATAGTTTTTTTTTTTTTTTGTGGATTTCTGTGCACATGGTATCACAAATGCAAGCTGCAAAGAATAGAGAAGGTTGAATAAAGGAACTGAAAGTCAGCTTTTAGTGTGAAAAAGTTGAAAGGAGGTTGTATTTGAAGGAAAAGTGGTGATTTGAACCTTTTCCCCTGTGTAAGTAGATGTGACAGGTCCTCACCCAGGAAAGCACTTAATACTGAGTCAGAGGCCTGCAAAGACACCAGTCACAAAAAAACCTGAGGACCTGAGGATAACAAACATACAAACAAAGCCAATAATCAAATGAAGTCATAAATGACAAATAATTAGGTAAGAAGATAATAAATATAGTGAAAAAATATATTAAGAGTATATTTAGCACAAATGTATTTTTCAATAATCCCATTTTCTAGATTACATTCACTTTTGTTCTGTAGTATCACAGTTTAGCAAAGCACATTTTTACTTTGCTTGATTTACAGTGGATTGTGAACCTCATTTCAAACTGAACACTGACTATGTGTGCACTACACAACCATGTTTCACTCCATCCACACTCCAGTTGGCATATGACAATTATAAAGATAGATTGCTACTTAAAGGCATACTGCTGTGAATGCACAGTATATTTTAAAAGACAAGTGTTAAAAATAAAAAAATGATCGATATTCCAAAATGAGCTTCAAAAAGGCTTGAAAGACATGCTACAGGCTCAATGTGCCTGCAAGCAAAGTGCAAACTGTTTTTCTCTTCTGCCATGCTGTCCAAAACAATTACCAGTCAAACACTTCTTACACATAATATAGGTTACTACATATCCAGAGAAACCCTACTGGAATAGAGTAGCCAAAGGTATTTTTCCACGGTCACTCTGTTGGGGTCAAATATAGTAATCATATTTGACACAGCCATATCCTCTGGAAAACCCACACAAGTTGGGCAGCAGGGTTTCTAGCTCAGTTTCCACGCTTGAAGGCCACTCCCCCCCCCCCCCCCCCCCCCACACACACACACACACACACACACAGCCATCCCGTTAACGCAAGCAGTGATGTGTGATTTAAAAGACAGCTGGTATAATATCCATGAAATCGGGGACGATCAGTGCCACCATCTCGCAAACCAATGGCTCCCCAATACCTCTCTACAGTAGCCACTCATGTGATCAGGTCTAGGAAGAGAAATTCATTGAAACAGGTAGAGCTGCAGACCATATCCCATTAGTGTGCCTGCCAAGGGCTGGTCCCTGCTGAAGCTATCTCTTCATGCACAATAAGTACTATATATAGGCATGTATTTATGGATGAAAACACTTTTGCAAAACCTGGGCGGGATTATTGAATGTATAGGCTATTGCAGCTCTCAGCTTGTATTATGTGTAGATCAAAACAAGAGTAATATGAGATTTTAAATCAATTTTATGTAAGCAGTACATTTCTTCCAAACATTTAAAGAACTCTCATTTGCAGTGAAAGTCAGGGACTGAATATGTAATATAGTTGTGAGTGCATGCCAAGGGCAATCATGCCAGTGACTTTGGATTTGACTGACTTCTGTTGGCCTTTGGTTTCATGACTCTTCCCACATGGTAACACATTATGGCTCATGCTATGCTTGTACAGTAGTCCCTCACTATAACACGGTTCACCTTTTGCTGGCTCTGTGTTTCGCAGATTTTTTTACAGTGCAATTTTGCATGCATTTTTTTACAGTGTATAAACACGCATTGTGTTCTGCGTCCTGATTGGCTAAAGGAGAACCCACGCATTGTGTTCTGCATCCTGATTGGCTAAGGGAGAACCCACGCATTGTGTTCTGCGTCCTGATTCACTGCTGCTTTCACACCGGATGCGTCACGAAATGTCCATACGTCTAGATTACATGCAAAATCAATAGATAGACGCGGTCCAGATACGAAATCTTTCCAGTGCGACGGTGCAGTCCGATCCGCCCGTCATTTGTTGATGATGACGTAAGGCCGTCAACACAGACACCGGTCTGTTCACCCATTCAACCATGGAGTAGAAGCTGTGTGTGACCACCTGGAGCTGTATGACACGGCCTTTATAACCGGTACCGGACCAGGAAATATTTGGCGTGAAGGAGAATCAGCGAGTAGGTGGTAGTAACAGGTAGAAGTAGGTAGAAGTAGTTTTCATCTTTGAAAGTCGGCATAGAGCTAGGATAACATTAGCCGCTAATCGCACCGGCTTTTTTCACTGGTGGTTTAGGTTTATGAGAGGAGAAAAAGGAGCGCAGCTCCTTGCTTCAGCAGGCAGTGAAACTCACCGAGTTGGACGTGTCACTGGTGGGTGGTGCTTCGCTTCAAACTTGCATATGACGCAAATGGGGACATTTCTTGATCCTGCAAACTCTGAAGTGCTGTAAGTTTGCAAGTTTTCTCCCGACAAAACCCACAATGTCGATGTCTGTCTGAGAAAAGTGTATAAAGTGTGTGGGGAGGGGTTTTACAGCTTTAAAACATGTATAATAATTGTAAAAAATAAAGCTGACTACTTTGTGGACCTCGCCTATTGCGGGTTATTTTTAGAACGTAACCCCCACGATAAACGAGGGACTACTGTACTAAGATGAATATCAACGCTAATGAGATTCATTGTGGGAATCATTGTACATACTGAAGGGATTAACCATCCTTTGCTAATGGCAGGGAAAAGGTTTACAATGTCCAAAACAAAGTACAACAGCCACACAGTTTTCATGATGAAAGGGCAATTACCACCGGATAAATACACTGCATACAATATATTTATCACTGCCTGAAAAACTAACTGTTGCAATATTGAGATATTTTGTTGGGTTCAATACCAAGATTGGCCTTTCAGATTGGAATGCTGTATCATATCTGGATTTGAAAATTCTGTTATTTAAAAAAAATATTAGAAGATACAAAGACATAATGTAAACACCATGTCTGTCTATAAAGATAACAGAAGAGGATTACCCAGACATTTTCTGATTAACTGCAAAGGTCATGTTTTCAGGCCCATCTTCCAGATAAGCACAGTTGTTTATCTGCTTCACTTACTCTATCCAGACCTAAGGCACATGGCTGATGCTGTTGATTCTATTGTTGGGTAAAAAGTATTATAGACCTTGTTGACAATGTATTCTTGATCTGCACTTTGTTGTAATAATCATTATTTTTACTTGTATTAAAATAATAAATAATAAATCACAAAATTAACTCAATGATGGACACTTTAAATAGTAAGTAAACCCCTGCTTTCTACTGACCTGCCACTAGGGGGGAATTCAAAAAAATGCCTTGATTATGGGCGTTACTACTGTAGCATTAAGACATGCCCAGTCAGGGAGCCAGTCAGCGCTCACAATGATGTGTCTGTCCACACATACAGCAAGTTCACAGCTGAGATAAGTCACTACAACTATAGTCAAACACAATGAAGACGTGAAGCTCACACACAACCCTACTCTACTACCACCTCGCACATAGCGATAAGACGTACACACATGTCTGCGCACACGAATAGACAGACGGGAATACACACATGATGTCTCTGAAAATAAGTACATAGCTTGATGAACCCTCTGATTAGTGCAGAATCTGCTCTTTATAGAAGCACTGAGTCACAAACATCACCGCTACAGCCATAGACATAATCAATCAATCAATCAATCTTTTTTTTGTATAGCTCCAAATCATAACCAATGGTATCTCAAGACACTTTACAGTAGAGCAGTCTTAAGGACGGACTCTTCATTTTATGGATACACACATATGCATATATACGTATATACACATACATATGTATCCCACACCCAACATGAATTCATCATGGCGGCAAGGAAAACCTTCTGTTAAACAGCAGGAACCTTGTGTGGATCCCATTCCTATGATGAACAGCCATCCACGTTATGCTGTGTTGGGTGTGTGCAGAGGAAAGGGTGGAGACAGAGTTGTTGAGACTCTGTAACTCCACACTGAGGATCCCACGGACCTGCAAGACAAAAGCCAGAAGGAGTACATGAGCAAACACACAAGGGAAGAAGCAGACATAGAGGGAGTGTTTGAAAGAGGAATGGGACCCTCTCCGGTCCCTCTCTAACCTAAATGACCTCTCTCTTAACGCCCTCTCCAACCTCTCTCCAACCGAGCATGCCAGACCCCCCCCGGCAGTCTATGCCTATTGCATCTTAACTATGAGCTACTGTATGAGCTGGTTCCTAACTAAAAGCTTTACCAAAGAGGAATGTTTTGAGCCTAACCTTAAAGGTAGAGAGGGTGTCTGCCCCCCGAACCGTGGTTGGTAGATGGTTCCAGAGAAGTGGGGCCTGATAACTGAAAGCTTTTCCTCCTATACTACTTCTAGAGACAAATGGAACAACGAGTAGTCCAGCATTTTGAGAGCGTAGTGTTCTGGGGGGATTGTATGGCACTACAAGCTCCTTGAGATAGACTGGTGCCTGTCCATTCAGGGCTTTATAAGTGAGAAGAAGAATCTTGAATTCTATTCTATATTTTATGGGAAGCCAATGCAGAGAGGCTAATACAGGAGTAATGTGATCTCTTCTCCTAGTTTTAGTCAGTACACGTGCTGCAGCATTTTGAACCAGCTGAAGTGTCTTTAGCGACTTGCTCGGGCAGCCTTACAATAATCCAGTCGAGAGGTAACAAAAGCATGGACTAGCTTTTCGGCGTCGCCCTGAGACAGGATAGGTCTGATTTTAGCAATGTTACGGAGATGAAAGAAGGCAGTTCTTGAAGTTTGTTTTATGTGAGAGTTGAAGGATAAATCCTGATCAAATAGAACCCCAAGGTTTCTAACAGTTGTGCTTCGTGCCAGAGTAATGCCATCTAGGGCAGTTAGGCTAGCATAGGTTTCTCTAAGGTGTCGTGGGCCCAGTACAATGACCTCAGTCTTGTCTGAGTTAAGAAGAAGAAAATTTTGGTCCATCCAGGCCCTAATGTCCTTTAGACAGGCCTCAAGTTTAGATAGCTGATTTGTCTCACCTGGCTTCATTGATACATACAGTTGGGTATCATCAGCATAGCAGTGAAAGTATTTTCTCATAACATTACCAAGGGGGAGCATATAGATACAGAAGAGGATTGGACCAAGCCCAGAGCCCTGAGGAACCCCGTAGCTTACTTTAGTGTACACAGAAGACTTATTATTCACGTGTACAAACTGGTACCTATCAGATAGGTAGGACTTAAACCAGTTTAGGGCAGTCCCTGTGATTCCAAGTAATTCCTCTAATCTCTCTAGTAGAATATAGTGATCTATACACCATAAAAAATGTGAACCAAGGTTACTCAATAAAATTATGGCAACAAAGTGACACTTAATAAAAATGAGTAATTTTAACTTCCTAATTTTTGATTAGAATGAACTGAAAAAGTTAACAAAATTTAAATAATAAAAATAAATAGATGTTAATGAACTGAACATTAAAATGTGTTGGATTTAGTGATATCATGCCAAAACTTAAGTCAAAGTTACTTAATTTCACAAGAAACATTACTTTAAATTTACTAAGTCTCTGAACAAAATAACACTGACTTCACTGAAAATTTGAAACAAATCAATTAAAATTCACAAAATATCTGGTAGATATTAATTTACATCTATTCATTTTTTTGTCATTTCTTAATTACATATACTCAATTTCTGTTGAAACTTCACAAATAATCACTGAATCAGTAGAGAAAATCAATTCAAACTTACTAGTTAACTGAGCAAAATTAATTATACTTACAAGGAATATAGATAAACAGTCTATTTAATTGTGTAAAATAAAGAATATCAACTTACAGTTTAGCTTTCTTTTGTTTAATTCAACATATTTATGCTATATTTCCCCACCAAAATCTCCTAAATAAATATGTTTCAATTCAAGTAATAATTGGTCCTGTAGGATTTGAGATCTATTTAATAACATTGAGTGTCACTTTGTCGCCATAATTTTCTAAAGTATAATTTACTTGACATATCTTAGTGGATGTAGTTTGTTTCACTTGGGTTATTAGATCATCACACAAACGGGTAACAAGGTAGACATTTATTCTTTCAACATTTGAAATGTAACTGCCCAACATCTTCTGGTAATCAGTGCCAAAATACAGTTATAGCAAAAACTACTTCCCAGTTAGTGACTCACAAGAACAACAACAATGATTTTCAATAAGTTACTCAAATTTGCATAAGAATTTGTATCCCTGGTTTACACAGCGCAATAACACCAACTTAACAGTTACCAGTGCTAATTCAGTTTCATGTTAAAGGAAAAGTACAGTTTTTTTTAACCTGGAACTTATTTATAGCATGAAATACGTTCAAAAACTCACCCGGACAATTTGAGTTACTTGAAGTCTATCAGGAGATATTTAGATCCATCATGCTGGCGTACATATCCATTCAATGGAAGTGGTCGGGGCAACGTCATTTCAGCCTCTAAATAAGACATTATCTGCCACAAAACGCCTTCATTTCACCAGTGTTTATTTATTAGTTGCTGTACTATCCCTCTGTACCTTCAGAAGACTATTCTTCTTCTGTGGTTTCAGGAAAACGTAAGGAATCTTAATAAAGTTTCAGGAAACCACAGAAGAATCTTAGTAAAGCATTTAAAAAGGATGACAACAAAGCGGCTCTGAAGGCACAGAGGGATAGTACAGCAACTAATAACTAAACACTGGTGAAATGAAGCCCTTTTGTGGCTGATAATGTCTTATTTAGAGGCTGAAATGACGTTGCCCCGACCACTTCCATTGAATGGATATGTACGCCAGCGTGATGGATGTAAATATCTCCTGATAGACTTCAAGTAACTCCAAAATTGTCCGGGTGAGTTTACAAACGTATTTCATGCTATAAATAAGGTGCAGGTTTTAAAAAACGGGACTTTTCCTTTAAATCTCAACCTAAAAAAGAAACAAAATACAAATACAGTTCTACTGTTACAAGGCTAGAATGTACAACTTTGGCTCAATGGTAAACATTAAAAACTAAATTTGAACCCAACATTGCTTAGACTAAAGACAACTTTAATCTTTTTTTTTTTTTACTTTGACTGGAAAACTGTAAATTTGAGTAAATAACACCTATGACAAAGCATCAGTAACAATGTTACTGATCATGTTGAAAAAAAAAACCATAAAAAAAACAGCTTCAAGACTACTGAAGTAGATGCAAAAGAAATAAAGTTTAACAAATGTTTCATCCATCTTAGTTTTTAAAAGTTTTCACACTTCTCAATAAATGTCACAATAAAAACACACTAAAACAAGAGATAACAAATACAGCCTGTCAAACAACAGGTGCCACCTGGGTGGGGTCTAACTTGACAAGTGCATCATTGGGAGAGTGAAAGAGATTTATTAAAGCATCAAAGGTAATCGCGTAAAATTGCTGAGTGTGACCTCACATCCCTTTCACTTTGTGATAGTTCATTTTTAAGTCAGCAACTTAATCTTGAGGCTGTTCACTTTTGGTGATAGCCTTGCACAATCCAGTTCAAGGAAGAGTTTCTGGAATACTTCCAAGGTGTACCTTAGTTCTTTGGGATAGATCCACTGCATATGGCAATCCAACAAGCATGGCGCAAGCCCTTGGAACATTACCCAGAGCAGCCAGAACTCTCACCCCCTCCACCACAATACCAACGTCATCACAGTCCTCTGACAGTTTGGTCTTGATTTTGTATATTTTCATCCCTTGTTCAGCAAGGTCTTGTGACACACTGTCTCCATCAGCATCCTAAAAACAAAACAAACATGGGGTATTTCACTGTCATGCCAAAAGAAAACTTCGAAACCCTTTATCTTCCAAAATCCTACTAACCCTTTGAAGAAATAGAAAAGCAATAGTTTTAGTAGAACATGAAATAGTGAAGCTCTAAAATATCTAAATTTTAGCTGTTAAGGTTGATAATTTCTCTCTCTTGAAACAGAGAAACGTTCTCATTAAAGGCCAATGTGCCAGTTAGTTAAATTGCATTTTTCTGTTTTAAACATTCACATCAACTTACATTAAACTCTTTAAAGAGTTGATCGGTATGTTCCCCAAGGTAAACCATCAGGCACTGAATTACAAGATCTCTGGTAGTAGTGATGCTTGGATTGCTTGGTGCCTGAAAAGACAAAAATAATCACCATCCTCCAGTTTTATATACACCACTAATCTATCTAAATTTTACAGTTTAAGTAACAAACACATACCAGTCGACATGATGGATAAAGTAAGATCATTGTTTCCAAATACCAAGACTTCATTTCCATAGGATTTTGTTCAAGTTTAGTTCTAGTTCTGTTAGATCTAAAACTCATTCCCATTTCAACAAGTCTTAATTCAGTCTAAGAGTTCATCTTGCATAAAAAAAAAAAAAAAAAAAACAATCACCCATTGCTATACAACAGATTTGTCAGGTTATTTAGTCATTTAGCTTTAGGTGTGCTTAATCACAAATCCATCATTTCAGTTAGTTTTTGAAGTGTCTTTGGCTGCATGATATCTGGACAAGTGTGTCCGAAGGGCTTCTTGTGTTTTAAATGTGCAAGGGCAACTTTCATACAGACATGGTTGGAGCTGTCCACGGCCAAATGTTGCGTGTGGTTGTCTGTAATGCTTTAGTAGATTCCCCTTGGTAGCAGACAAAGATTTGCAGATCTTACACTGCCATCCCATTCGCCAAATCCTATGGTAATTTAGGTAAGAAGAAAAAAAAAGTCTAAGAATGGCTAATTATTAAACTGTTTGTCACGACTTTTTTAAGAGGAAGGGGATTTGTGCACCTTTGATTGAGTATGACATCTCGAAAATATTCTATAATTGTTGTCTGCCCAATTATTACAAAAAAAAGTTGGATTAAGTAGGGTCAACCTGATCAAATTCTAATCGATAGAAAATACTGTGAGGAAAATTATGCAAGAATCAATTGTAAAGATAAAACAGTCATTGGTTGTATTTTTTTCTGCTGAAATTTGACAATCCATCAATCAGTTTCATCATGTAGGGAAGTTGCAATCTGTATGAAGCATGTTATTCCAGCTTATTTTGTGGTGCATGTTATACATAGTTATCTGAGGAATTTCAGCAAAGGGCTCTTCCTGCAACTGGAAAGAAAAGCAATATTAGCCTTAATTCAATTGGACGGATTCATGCTTTACATACCATTATGTAAAAGACATTGAACAAAAATCTAAACTAACACCAAAATGTTAAAACTTAATGCTCACATTGAGTCAAATTAAATTCTTTCACAGACAAAGTGAACAGTATTTATCTTTGAGATCATTCATTTCTCAGACTGATGGTGATTGGCAAAAAATAGATAAAAAATGCCATTTAAAAAAAAAAAAGTTATGTAGCCGACAAATATGTCTAATAAATGAATAAAATTGGTGCCATCAAAAGATGAAACCTAAGTAGTTGCAGTAAAAATTAAAGATCCAAAACCACACATCCCTGCACCATATATAAAACCACTTCAACCTAGTTTTAAAACCATTCTAAATATTACAAACAGAAAAGTGAGCCCAAAGGTCTGTTTCTTATGAATATGAAGTAACTTTGAATATCAGAAATAGAGACCAGCTGAAGAAAACCTGAGGAGTGAAGAGAGCAACGTGAGCTAGTCCTCAGCTCGCCTCTGTCTCTGTGTGTGTGTGTGTGTGAGAGAGAGAGAGAGAGGGAGGCGGGAGCTATGTGTGACTGGCCAATCACAGAGCGTGAAGACAGCCAGTTATCAAATGAGGATTTTCCCTCAGCACGAGCACGGATATTGACCAGTTTTACTCTATTACTGTCTTTGGTTCTACTCTTATCATGCTCGTACTCGTCAAAGATGCTTTATCCGTACGAGTATCTGACTCAACCCTAGCACCATGTATTTTACAGGTGAATAAACGTTACCCCCCCCCAAAAAAAAACGATTCACACAAGTCACCCAAACTGAGGTGAAAATACCGGGAGGCGCCGAAAAGCGCCGTGTTTGCATCCCTAAGTGAGAAAGCTGAGCTGCGTTCTTAGCGTAGTACTTAGACAAAACAGCCCAAATCTCTCGTTTGACTTTGGTTTGTTTTTTTTTTTTTAAGAAAAAAAGCGGATCAACCAGTTCAGGGGGGAAAACGGCTCTACAACGCCACATGTCCCTCCACCCCACAACGATTCTGGTCTCTACAAGCCACAACGAACAATAAACTGTGACGCATTGCAACTACAGTTTGGACAAACAGACATATCTAAGTCAACGTGCAATGGAGCAAACGTGACAGCCAAAGTGCAGATCTTAAAAAACAAAAACCTCTCACCACTAGAGAGGTTGCAAGTTTGAGCATTTGAAAGCGGGGGAGGAATTTGAATCCACCGAAAAGATTGATATTTTAGCAAGTTTCTTAAATTTTTGTACGGTTTAACATTATTTTGCAGAAAGTTGCTTCCGAAAAGAGAAAGCTGTGAAGTTTTAACGTGTAACCCAGCCCTGTACCAACCGCCTTGTCTGTTCAGTAAGCCTACAAGGTTTAAAAAAAAAAAAAAAAAGAAAAAAAAAGAAAACCGAAAACCAAACCCTGACGCAATCGTCATTAGTTAAACTTTTTTCACACAATGGTGCTCAATCCTATGTTAACTTGCTAACGTTACATGCAATATAAACTCTACTTGTTTAAAATGACAATTGAAAAGGTCTTACCTGCGTTTAATGGAGGACCTGCACGACCTGCATCCAAAGACAGTAAAAAAAAAAGCGCGAAGCACGTGATGACCTCTGATCCCATTCGGCGCAAAGGACTCTGGGTGGAAGCACTTCGTGGTTAAAACTAGATATTTTTTAAATGAGTAGAATTTATTCATTTTTGTTTTCTTGGTGATTCTAATAAATTTTAATTAAACTCTACTCATTTTATTTTTGCTTATTTTATCCAACCAAAAACCATGTGAAATTAAATAAAAAAAAAAAATAAAAAAAATAGTTTAAATCAACATAAACTGATTTCAAACTGCATATATGTATTTTATTGAGTATTAGTTACTAATATTTCTTTAATGAATAATAATTGACCTCAATCCTGCTTTTTACAGTGTAGTGTCAAAAGCTGCACTAAGATCTAATAAAACCAGCACTGAGAGTCGTCCTTCATCTGAAGCCCAGAGTAGATCATTATTTACTTTAACTAAAGCAGTCTCTGTGCTGTGTTGAGCTCTAAAACCTGACTGGAAGTCCTCGAACAGGCTGTTGTTTTGAAGGAAGTCACAGAGCTGAGCCGCCACAACTTTCTCAAGAATCTTTGAAATAAAAGGAAGATTAGATATAGGCCTGTAGTTTGCTAAAGTGCTGGAATCAAGAGTAGGTTTTTTGAGAAGGGGTTTGATTACAGCTACTTTAAAGGACTGTGGCACGTAGCCTATTGATAGGGATTTATTTATTGTCTCCAACAAAGATGGGCAGACCAGGGGAACAACTTCTTTAAACAGCTTAGTTGGGATCGGATCTGAAAGGCAGGTCGATGGTTTGGAGGATGAAATAATAGAGTTAAGTTCCTGAAGTCCTATATGTGTGAAACAGTTTAGGTTAGGCCTATTTACATTTAATGGTACAGCAGGCCCAGGTGAAGGCAGGGAGTGGCTAATTTTATCTCTAATCAATAAAAAGTTAATATACGTAGACGCCTCATAGACTGGTGCTGCCTATTGGAACTGACTTATCAGTGTGGCCGCCATCTTGGAGGGGTCTCTAATGCACCTGCCCTGCATTTATTTCTACTGAGGAAGGTGTATCCCCAATTACAATAATCATCACAACTCCCCAAGTTTGTTGCCGATTTTTACATGGTTTAGTTTGTTACAAACGGCAGAAATTTAGTTATGATAAAGGATGCTGTCAAACATTGAAAAATATGTGCTTTCATGCTAAAAGACTTTGTATCATGCTCTAACAAAGACATATGGGAGGCTATGGCATATTGATAAATGTATAAAGAAATTAAATAAAATATGCAGAAAGAACTAACGGTTAAAAAAAAACATGTTTAGCAAAGTGTAGTGTTGTGTTCAAGACCGCACTATCCGAGACCAAGACTTGCCCGAGACCAGAATGCACCGAGACCAAGACAAGACCAAGACTTTCGGGAGCCGAGACCGAGTCAAGACCAAGACCAAGACAAACCGAGACCAAGACCAAGACCAAGACCATAAACATTTTTTTTTCAATTTAAAAAAAATAAATAAATAAATAAAATTATGGCAAGGTTCAACAGTTAAATAACATTCTCTCTTTAATTTTAGTTTATTTTAAATACATTTGACGGACAAAAAAAAAAGGTGCCTGCAAAAAATTAACTAAAATATTAAAACTACTACTGCTACTGATAAATTTGAAAAAGCCTTTACACAGGCCATTTTTATTAATTCACTTAGTTGATATAGTTTAATTTGGTTGCTGTAATATAACTCAGTAAACACGGTAAACGCAACAGGCTTCACCGCTCGGCTGGCACTAGGACCCAGAAGCAGAGTAAGTGCGTCCCCTATCCAGCCTTCACAGGCTGTAATATCATCAGTTTATCATTTTACCAGTTGTTAGAGCTACTGTCTTTACCAGGGAGATAATATTTATTACTGGTGATTGTTTTCTGGAGTTTTACTGGGATTTTTACCGGTGATTAGTTCATATCTCCCTTGCGCTCCGCGGTCCAAACTGACACCGGAGCCACACACACGTATGAATGTGTCACACACGTCACTCAGTCACATTAAGGAAGGTTGTGGTCATTATACGGGGTGGATTAAATAATGAATAAAGGATTGTTTTATCCTGTTCTTCTCCGTGTTATTATCACATTATAAAAAAGTTTTAAAATAGCAGGAATTAGTGCTGGTCTCGAACGGTCTTGACGGAAAATCCCGAGTCCGGGCAGCCCGAGTCCAAGACAAGACCGAGTCAAAATGCTTCAGAGTCCGAGACAAGACCAAGACCTTTAAAATTTGGTCTCGAGACCGGTCTCGAGACCAAGACCGGTCTTGACCACCACAACACTAGCAAAGTGTGATGTTAACTTTTGTTTTACATATGAATCATATATACCTCTGATAGCATGTAGAGTAAAAATACACCAACTCTTTGAAGATGACATTGGAAGTTAAAGACAGATGGGATCACACCATCTCTAAGCCTGACAATCTGACCCATCCTGTCAAAATCATCAGGTTTAAAGTGCTCACAACAGAGCACTGATAAATCACTAGCAATAAAACCATCCTGTCTTAAAATAACTTCCCATTGCCTCTTCAAGACTGTATCACTGGGAAACCTTTAAAATGTGAAAAAGAAAAAAACAAGAGACAATGAGGACAATAATGTTTGTTACGATGACGTAACGTTAACGTGAGTTACAACGACATGTAATTTTTAATGATAAAATAACCAAAATTATTGTTCAATCTTACTTATGAAAGGTGATCCCACGAGATCTGGTATGAATACTGTGCCGGTTATTGCAACCAAAAGCTGCACCAAACACCGGCATTTTAACATCTTCAGAAGCAGAGAACAAAAACAAATAAATAATATGAAATCAAAACATAAAGGGGGTACGATAAAAGAAAACAAAGGAGCTGGGCATATAAAAATATATACATATGAATGTAAAAATATTAATTGGAACATAGACACAGAGGAGATCAGGGCCAAACACATCAACAAATGGTCAGTCTGTATACAAATCTGGGGCGATGGGATACCTCAGCCAAAGTGTCTCTGTTTGAGGGAAATAACATATATGCACATAAACACATCTGCAAACAAACATATACACACATACAAACATCGGCATAGTTGGTCTCTAGTGCTAGCGTAGAGTGAGGAGACCCCACTAATATGGCGGCGACGTTTGATGCGTTCCAGCACGTCATTAGGCGTCTACGTATATTATGTCAATGGCTACAGAGAGTTGCCTCAAATAGAACAGTGAACTTCCTCCTTGAGGCAGTCAGTCAAAGCTCACTGAGGGCTGTGATTGGAGGAAACCCTATTCTCAGCTTTTATAGGACAGGCGGCTCCAACAGTAAAAGTTGATGACACAGGACAATCCAAAGAATCCATCTCAGCCAATAGCAAAATCAATTTGTAATAGCCGGCGTTCAACCCTTAGAGGCCAGTATGTCTGACACTTTACAACTAAATATGCAATATTAAAATACTTTTACTAAAATGTGAAGAGTGGGACTAGGATTAATAAACAGCACTACTTAATATTCAAATACATACTGTATGTATTCAGCAGAAAAACATTGGGTTTGGGGTTTAATTACAGTTATGGCTTGAGTGCAAACATCGACAACAAAAAAAATCTAGTCTAGATACAACAGAATTATTTAATGGTCTAATCATTTTATGCTGCAAATAGGATGGAAGTTTACAATATCATAAAGTACATCATTTCATAATCACATTCAAACCTTGCCTAGTCCTCACTATACCAAGCCAAAATACTAGATTTGTACAGTTTCCTAAATTGCGTAATGTTTGAACAGTGTTTAAGCTCCTCACGTCCATATTTTCACCCCACAGATTGATACACGAAAACTTTTCCTTGTGGTCAGTGCTAGAGCATGTTTATTTTTTGTCGTTCCTCTGAGGCTGTACCCCATTTTTCTGTGAATACATTTTTAATATTTGCAGGCAATTGATAATTTCTCGTTTTAAACATAATAAGCCCTGTCAAATATTCTACCAAATTAGGACATTTTAACAGTTTTGATTTTGAAAAGAAAAAAAATTGTATGCTCCCTGAACCCTACATTATGAATAATCTTAACTGCCCATTTTTGTAAGATTGTTACAGGATGTATGTTGGTTTTAAAATTATTTCCCCAAATTTCTGCACAGTAACTCAAGTAAGGGTAAATGAGTGAGTAGTATAGTTGCTGGAGGGATTGTCTATCTAGCTCTTGTCATTAGTTTTTCATCAATTATTACCCCAAGGAATTTACTTTGCTGAACTCTCTCCATGTTAAACCCTTCAATCATGACATTTATTTGTGTGTTCATCTTCCTATTTCCAAATAAAATCATGTTTGTTTTACCTAAATATAAAGAACCATATTTGTATTTTCTTCATTTCTAAAGTGATTGTGTCAAAAAGTCCAAGTTACTATCAGAACGAGATATTTGCATCGTCTGCAAATAAAACCAGCTTTAAAAAGTTGTGATACATTGCATAAATCATTGATGTACAAAATGAAAAACTCTGGACCCAATACTGACCCCTGTGGTACACCACATGGAATATGAAGACATGAAGAGCAACTATCATTTAACTTCACAAACAAATGCCTGTTTGTCAAATAGGTTTCCACCCACTTGGAGACCACTCCCCCGATTCCATGCTGTTCTAATTTATTTATATTATTATATTAAGTCAATGAATACTCCTATTGCAATTTTTATTATTATCTAAAGAATTGATAATTTCCTTAATTATATCAATTAATGCTAGTGAAGTTGATCTATTAGCTCTAAATCCATACTGACATTCAGAAATACATTTGTGTTTCACTATGAAGGTTTCCAATCGATTGTTTTTCTCATATTTTTGAAAATTGAGGCAGTATTGAAACAGGCCCGTAATTTGTGAAGAAATGTTAGTTGCCGGCTTTGTAAAAAGGAATGACCTTTACCATTTTCATTTTTGTGGGGAAGGTACCAGTTTGGAATGATACATTGAATTTGTAAGTGGTATTGAAATTTAATGTATAACCCTTTTATTACCTTCATATCCAAACCTTGATAGTCAGTTAAGGTTTTGTTCTTACATTTCTGAACTACACTTATTACTCTAGTTCATTGACTGCTTTTAAAAACATTGAATGTGGATTTGTTTTTATGAGAAGATATTTGCTCTCATCATTAACTTTAGAATCAGGGATTTTGCTTGCAAGCTTCGTTCCAAAAAAATCATTACATTTATGGGCAACAGCTTTCATGTCATACACCTCTTTATCATTTTCTATGAAAAACTTTAAGTAATTAATTTGTCGGGCTTCCTTTTTAATGATACTATTCAAAATTTTCCATACTTTCTTTGTATTGTTTTTATTTCTTTCCAGCGATTCCTTATAGTACTCTATTCTTAGTAATCTATTCTTAGAATAATGGTCAATTTATTTTCATACATTTTATATTTCTTTTCTGCTTCTCCTGTTCTTTTCCCTATGAACTCTCTAAGGGGGCTATTCTCCCGTCTGGACTTAAGCGCTTTTTTGCGCGCCTGCAGTTACGCACTTCTCTTCCACTCTCCAGTCCAGGCTGCTGACACGCCCACTGCGCGTAAGGAGCCAAAAAGCGCGAATGTGTGAATGAAGGCGGGCTGAAGGAAAGGAGGCGGTGATGTCATTTTTTTGGGCTGTCTAGAAATCACAGAACATGGAGTTTTCCCAACGCTTGTAAATGTAATTGAAATCTGTGAAAATGATAAAGTTCACTTTTAGTTTGAAATGCCTTCATTGATAAACAATGTAACAGGTTGATTTGATCAGATCATTGATCAGATTATTGCAGTGTGACTGAGGATCGGCCGCATTCTGTCCGAGTCACAGTTAATATCTCTCTCCTTGATCATCATCATCATCATCATCATCATCATCATCATCATTATCATCATCATCATCATCATCATCATCATCGCTGTAAAGCGTGACAGAGTTAGATGCTGGAGATATGAGGAAATAACGTGGCCACAGAGCGTCCTGCTTTAATACAGAGGGATGTTTGCAGTGAAACAGAACTATTAACTTCCATAATACACAGTTTTAAATATAAATTGTTTAAAGCGACCTGAGCTGAGCCTCATTAAAATATGTGTGCGAACAGTTTCTGGTCCATTCTCATCTGCATATGACAGCTTGTTTCACTCTGTAGTGGATCAAACTGTGACTTTATGTTGGACATAGTATGAAAATAGTTGAATCTCTGTGACCAACGTGGACAGAAGTCTGCGTCTGTCAGAGTTTTAATTAATCATGCAGCAGGCTGCGCAACGCACAAGTCCGTGTGGCTTCAAATGTAATGTAATGTTTCACCTTATGGTGGCGCTGCACTTATCCTAGGGTTAGAAGTGCTTAAGAGGAAAAGGACTTACACACACTGGAGAATGCACGTAAAGCAAGATTTGAATGAGAACACCCACAATTTTAGGGCTGCTCCACCCACAGTGCGTAACTGGGATGAAGGTGCGCAGCGAGTGACTTAAGTAAGGGGGAGAATAGCGCGCAGCCAAAAACCGCGCCGCTGCACGATTTTTTGGACTTACGCGCATGGGAGAATAAAGCCCTATATAATTTATTATGTTTTTTATAGGAAGTGGTCAGTCCCCTTATTATCCAAAGACACTGTTGTGCTTTTCTATTGCTCTTACATACATTACATTAGTGGGCAAAACTCATCATACAGTAACAAAACATTTTCAAAAATTAATTGTATGCACTGTATCTGATTTACAATATAGATCTGCCCAGTTTTCAGTAGGTAGAGCATTTTTAAACGCATTCAGCTCTTCTTCAGTTTTAATTTTCCTATAAGTAATTTGTTTCACTGAAGCTATATTTTATCATTCTTGTGATCAACTGTAAAAACTGGTAAATGATTTGAAATATCAGTGACCAGTATTTCTTTTTGAATGTGGTTATTAACATCATTAGAAAAATTTTATCGATCAGAGTAGCACTGTGTGACGTAAATGTAGTTGGTCTGGTGATTTGAGGAAGTATACCCATGCTATACACTGTATTTATGAAGTCTTCAGTTGATTTGTGATTTCCTGAATTTAGCAGATTTATGTTGTGATCCCCACATTCAAACATATTTTTGTGTCTTCATCCAGTTTGTAAATTTTTCAAGAATAGACCCTGGTGTTCTATATAAACTACTAATTATTACATGTTTATGTGTTTCTTATTAATAATAATAATAATAATAATAATAATAATAATAATAATAATAATAATAATAATCTCAATTGTTATACACTCCAGTACATCATCAATAACCGCTGTCATGTTATCTATATTTTGAATTTCAGTGAGGAGTTATCCACAGATAGTGCTACTCCTCCTCCCCCTTATTCTGTCTATTTACACACATACATTCATAGTCTTCTAACATAAAGTTCAACTCTTTATCTTTATTAATCCATGTTTCTGTTAAAGCAATTATGTTAAATGGTTGTGTGAATCGCTGTAAATAATAATGTGTTTGAAGTTTGCATTTAAACTTCTGCAGTTGAAGTGCACAATAGATAAGGCTTAATTACGATTGAAAGTCTGCATAAATTGCTCATGAGTAATAGTCACATTCATTATTAATAGATGAAAATAAATTATTGTCATTCATGCATATTGTGCTCAGTATATTTAAAATTGACCAGTTCCTGCTGATCCTGTAAACACATTCTTAATGCATTAATATCTCCTTTTTTTTTGTCTGCACATGCTGTCAAAGGTCAACACTACAAGAAGTGCAATCATTATGAGACAGCAATGCATGTTTTGTTATTGCAATACAATAAATTGATTTATTTTATTGCTTAATTGTAACCATCACCAACCTAAGTGGAGGAGGAGGGGGAGGGGAAAGGGAGCAGGGAGGAGAGACTCAAGATAGGAAATAGAAAGAGTGGGGAAGAATAGATTGTTATACAGTGAGGGTGAGATGTGAAGTTGTAGAATATATTGTGCTTATTATGTTGTGTAATCAAGCCAGTATGGTGACAAGTGTGAAGCTTAGCGATAATGGTGGTGGCTGTGGACAGAGGGAATGAGTGAGTGGTAATACCTAAAGGTATTTGGGATTAACGTGTCTAAAATTAAGCCCAGTACGAGTTTTATCCCACATCCCAAGGCGTGCCAGTGTATCGTATGCCAGTATATGTGCAAAAACCGTTATTTGGGTATAAGTAATTAAAATAGTAACTGAGTTACTTTGTGAATGAAGTAACTAGTAGTTTTCAGTAACTAGCACAACACTGGTTGTGACTGAATGCAGGACATTTTTCTGGGGGAGGACCCCTATGACCCCCCTTCCCCTTGGTTCTAGGAGAGGCTTTAACATGTTAAAGAAAATGCTGTGAGCTATACAAATGCAAATCAGGGAAGCAGGGGAAGTTTTACTGCAGGAGTTTCAGGTACAATGAACCAGATTTTCATGGAAGCAGAAGCTGAGAGTTCAGCTTGGAGTCGAACTCAAAGTCTTAATGCTTACTCTCCTCATTTAGTTTCACAGATTGAAATGTATGTTTTTCTTGATGAAAAGTATGACAACTTAATTTTGTTGGCATTGCAGGTGCAGAGCATGTAAAGTATTATCTGCTTACTAAATAAAGTGTGTGATGTCTGCTATATAGAGGTTGATTTAGAACACACCTGCACGTCCTGTTGTAGGCGCTTGATATAGGAAATACTGCAGTAGATTGACTTAGGATGGTCTATTCTCACACACAAACATACACGCGCACACGCAAATCACACAAACACTGGCGCTAACAAACACTTGTGCGGAACACTCAAACATCTATGTGCAGTGCACACACACACTAGCATCAGGCTAGTTACCAGAGAGGCTAACGATACGTTTTGGTCTCTTCCAAACAGAACAAATGTTGTAGGGATTTACCTGCTGTTGAACTCCTTTATTCACAAACGTCTGAGAACTTGGGTCTAACTCTCCACCTCCGCTCTGCATCCAACTTGTTCTGCCGACCAAACAGCAGACAGGGCTCCTCCTCTTTTTGACACAAGTTATTCTGTGTCATCATGTTCTACTAGTTCTGCAGCTTCAGAGTTCTTATCCATTTACACCATAACCAGAGCACTACTGTTTACCTTTGCAGTGCAACATTGAAAAAACGTTGTGTAATCAATATATCAGTACGGCGGTATATTAAAAATACATATAACGAAAATATATACCGGAATTTGGTATGAACAGGTATACCGCCCACCCCTATAATGATAATAAATATACATATACATCCGAGCCCTGATCGGGAGATAACGTCCGATTCCGAGTCTGAAACCACACACACACACTATTCACCTCCCCACCCATCAGACTCTCTACAGACCCTACAGATTCTCCACAGCAGGCATTTGTGTGCGAGAAACATGTAGAAAAGTCATACTACACATTTTGCATAAAGTGGCACTTTTCCTTTGGCCTAAGTTTAATGATGTCGGATGCTGACATTTCCAGTGTACATGCCCATGTCCGCTCATTGCTTCAATCTGTGGCAGAAACCTGTGAATCCGGCGCTGCTGCAGACAGTGAAGCAAGCTCAAGCACATCACAAGCACCTGCAGCAAAATGAAGCACAGCATCTGAGTTTTCAGTATGGGAAAATGATGATGACAGCGAGACATCAGAGCAGGATGAGGTGTCCCTCTACATCACCCAAAAGTGTGTCATGACCGATGACAGGGACTTACTGGGCTGGTGGAAGGTCAACTCTAAGGTGTACCCTAAACTCTCCAAGATGGCCAAATCGGTGCTCTGCATCCCAGCAAGCAGCAGCAGTGAGCGTAGAACAGCTCTAAAACCCTCAACGGTGGATGCTATCCTTTTTCTTCATGACGTGATGTAGAACCACGTAAGTATGCTGTAACATGTATACATAAAATTCTTATATTTTTAGTTCATGTGAGGCTTAACCAAGTCCCACATTTCTTTAGCAGATAGACCTGCTGTGGAGTCGTGGACCAGGTATTTTACTGTGATTGTGATTGATCGGCTTATTTATCCCAGAATTAAAGCTGTTCATTAAGCATTTTTATTTATTTATATATTTTTCAGCATAGCAGTTTAAGCCTATGTTGTCATTTTTAATCAATGCTCATTGTGAAGGAGATTTCTTTTTTGTTAGACTATTGAGTACACTGTTATGACAGGCTATTTTTGTTTGTTTATCTATTTATTTAATTCATTTATTTATCTGAACTGTTTTTATTTGTGCCCATACGTCCTTTAATTCTGTCACCTTTGCACAGCGAGAGGGAAGACTTTTCCCTTATATAGGGCCCCAGTGGCAGGAGCCCCATTCATATATTGGTATGTGTCAATGATTCGGTACCACCAACTGTGAGTCCATACTCACAAATAAATGAGAAAACAACGTTAATGGAAATTTAAAAAAAAAAAAAAAACAGATGGGGTGGCCCGTGCCCCTAATCAAATTGGGCGATGCGTAATCGTAATCTACGTTGAATTACCTTTGAAACAATGTATCATACAACTATATTCCCATCAATTTGGAAATTACCGGAAATGGGGGTGAGCCCCTGGGCCCCATTTAAAAAAAAAAGGGCTCAAAGCAAGTATTCATAGCAAACTGCAATACGATCTGATTAGAACTAACGGAGTAGTAGTCACTTGAAAAATAGGGGCCCCACAGGTAATGGGCCCCATTTATATATTGGTATGTGCCAATGATTCGGTACCACCAGTTCCACCAACCGTCGTAATATTTCATGCGCAAATAAATGAGAAATCGACTTTTCTTTTTTTTTTTGGGTCCCAAATCGAAAAACAGGTAATAATGAGTATATATCCATAGATTATACCTTCCAAATTTCAGCCCAATCCATTCATGAATAACAGAGAAGTAGCGATTTTAACTAGTGTACACAAGAAGAAGAAGAATAAGAAGTGTAAGGGGTAGATTCACGAAAGTTTTAGGGGTTACTCCACGTGCTAATGAGGGGTACGAACCCCAGGGAATAAGGACTGCTCGTCTTCTGCAGGTCACAATGCGCTCACAATCCGTTTAGCGCACTTCCCTCTGATGAATATGACAATGCAAATAAATGAATGCAGTGGGTGCAATGTAGTTCATCAAATCTGGAACTGTTTGCGGTGATTGTTTTAGCACCGGAAAATAGTACGACTGACAAGCAGGTGCACACACACACACAAAGCTTAGCTACAGTAAATGTTGACACAAAACACAGCGGAGATTTAAAAAAAGACTCAGGTTAACCTTTCTAGTATAAGAATATTATTTAAATAAAACATTAGTCAATATGAACAGCCACTGAATAAGAAAATGCAGAGTAATGTGTGTGAGAGAGAGAAAAGGCTGGAAACCCACGTCGGACGTGTGGATTTTGCTGTGCAGAATTGGAAAACCTGTAAAATATTATGCACTTCCAGAAAGGCCATTCATTGACTGTGAATTATCTTTTCCAGAGTTTTTGAAAGAAAAGGCAGTTTGGTGATCAGCTTGAAGTTAGCAAGAACTGCAGGATCCAGACCAGGTTTTTTTAATCAGAGGTGGCGCTACTGCATGTTTAAAAAGTTCAGGGACAACACCTGCTATTAATGACTGCAATAACAGATGGTCCTACAGTGGGGAAAACCTATTTAAATAGTTAAGGAGGGAGAGCATCATTTGGAGAACCTGAGGGTTTCAACTGACCAACAATCTCATGTAAAGAAGGCATGAGATTGTCTCCTTTACAGGCTCAAACTGGTTAAAGATAGCAGAGTAGGAGACAGAGATTGAAGGGTCATATGCAGAAAGTGAGATTAGAGCCAATAAAAAAATTTAAAAAAGCAAAGAAAGTTTTCACAAACAGCAGGAGAGGCTTCCATCAGACAGTCTGTACGGTATTAAGAGTTGCAATGATTCAGCTTCCGGTTATGGCCACGAGCTGAAAGGTCACGTTTACCCCTGCAAACACAAAAGCAGATGGCTGAATGCAAGGAGCGAATAGATGACGCGGAAATACGTCTGTCTGCTGTGGAGGACAATCAGAGTGGCTCAGAGCTTCATAACAAAGAGCCAGCATTATTATTGTTCAGGTAAAATGACATTTTTCTATTAAAATTACAGCCTATAATCTTTTCATTTATTATATTCAGGATAATAACAAGAATACCTTTGTGTTAGAATAAACAGAGCAGTTCAAGTTCTCTAAAGGATACATTGTAATTAAATGGCAGCAGGGAGGGGGTGGGTTACACGTTTATAAAGTTTCTTTTTAACAGATCAGTGTGATCTGTAGACATTTGTGGTCGGAAGCTACATTTTTCACGGTTTGCCCAATTCACTGGGATGAGGGATGAAGGGTTTTGTTCTTCAAGTTTGTGGTTAGTTCAAACCACTGTTCTCATGTTTGTTTTATGTCTCAGACACTTTCTTTTGTATAAAGTTATTTACATTATGTTTAAATGACACAAAAGGTTGAAAATAAATGCACTTCCTGGAATTGCAGAGGCTTGAATGGTGTTAAAATAAAACAGGTCATGAACAAACTTAAAGACATGGGGTCTAAAATAGTTTTTTTTTTTTACAAGAGACCCATACCTTAAAAGAGGATAATCTCAGAATAAGCAGAAGGTGGCAGGGGAGTCTTTATGCAGCCTCATTTACTTCAAGGGTAATAGGTGTTATTACTTTAATTCAAAAATTGGTCCTTATCCAGGTTACAAACATTATTAAGGATAAAATTGGCAGATATTTTTTTAATTCAAGGATTTATTTTACATGAAAAAATCGATTTGCTAAATGTTTATGGGCCTAATATAGATGATGACTAATTTTTCACAAATCTCTTTCTAACCATCTCATCAGGAAAAACCATAAATGGTGGGTATTGGAACTGTGTTTTGAACCCTATTCAAGATAGATCAACTGGGGCTGACCTAACTCATCATAAAAGCAGGGATGTCATTCGAGACTTTATGAAGGACTTAAATATGCTAGATATTTGGCGTCATCTTAAACCCACTGACACAATGTACTCTTGGCACTCTAAAACATTTAACTCCTATTCTCGCATAGATTACTTTCTAATTTCTGCAGAGCTTTTACCCAATATAATTGACTGTTACTACAACAGTATAACAATATCGGACCACTCCCTGTAGTATTATATATTCCCATAAGGATCTTAAGTCGGACCCCCCAGATGGTGCTTACACCTAAAATGGCTTAAGGATAAGGAATTTCTTAAATATGTCGGAGATAAAATAGATGAAAATTTTGATATAAACACCACACAAACCACAGCCTGTATCAGTTGGAAAGCCTTTAAGGCCTTTTTAAGGAACATATAATTTATTTTACATCATCAAAATCTAAGGATTCACGAAAAGAAAGAGTTCAGTTGGAAGATAAAATAAAAACTTTAGAGGAGCAGGTCTTCAAAGATAAAAATCCATCCACAGAAAAAGAACTGTTACTGTTAAAAGTGAAGTATAATAAAGAGTCTGCAGACCGGGCAACCTCTAATATTATAAGGCTAAATCAAACTTTTTACGAGCAAGGAGAGAAGCCTGACAAAATCTTAGCTTGGCAAATTAAGCACCTGAAGACCCAAAAACACATTACCTCAATAATAAATTCAAATGGAATGACTGTAGTGGACCCAAAGTAGTGTAGATCTTAGTTTCCATAACCCATTTCTGGATAAGTTAGCCATTCCCACTAGTAAAGAAGAAATAAAAAGAGTGATTGACAATATGCGAAAGCTGGTCCTGATGGGTTTCCAATTGACTTTTATAAGAAATTCCTAAGTAAAATAATAAAGCCGATGCTAGAAATGTATCTAGAAGCATTTAATAATGCTAGCCTTCCTAACGTGATGACTCATGCATTATTTGTTCTTTTACGTAAACCTGGGAAACTTAGTGATAGATGTGGGAATATGAGGCCAATAAGTTTGCTTAACTCAGATTTAAAAATACTGGCAATGTGTTTACAAGACTCACTTCCGTCAGTCATCCATAGAGATCAAAATTGATTTATTTTGGGTTGCCAAGGTCTGCACAATGTACTTAAGGTTCTACACAGATAGGGCGCTTCTCTCTTGATGCTGAGAAGGCATTCGATAGAGTTGAGTGGCCCTTTCTTTTTGATGTTTTGTCACAATTTGGTTATGGAGAAACATTCCGCAAATGGGTTCAGTTACTCTATATCAATCCCACGGCAGAAATCCTGACAAACAAAAATGTGTCTACTCCAAATAAAATAATGCGTGGGTGTAGGCAAGACTGCCCTCTGTCACCCCTGTGCTTCACTTTAGCACTGGAGCCACTGGCCATAGCTGCATAGCTTTACATGCACATACAGAAATTTCTGCAATTGTAGTTGATCGAGTCAAAAATAAACTCTAATTATACACGGATGACATAATATTATTTCTCTATCAATTAGATAAGTCTATCCCTGCCTTGCTTCAACTAATCAATGAGTTTGGTCATATCTCAGCTTATACCATAAACAGATCTAAATCATCTCCTGCTGGACAAGAAATAGAGCAATAAACCTCCTGTAGTAACTTCACAGTTTCATTCAGTCCACAAGTTTACTTACTTAGGAATTCAAATACTCCAAAGTTTGGATTTAATGGTTCAAAATAACTATGAATCTGTAACTAAAGAAATAGCTGATAACATTAACAGATGGATGAACATACTTCCTAAATTACTGTACATCTTTCAGAATATTCCCTTGCCTCCTCCAAATGATTGGTTCAAGAAAATTTAAACATTATTCTAAGTTTCATGGGGATGCTCCCCAGTGGAGAGAAATGGAAAATAAGGTCTTAAGCCCATATTTACCTGTATATTTTCTCGGGAGCTAACTTACTTAAGAAAACCAGAAATCCAATTGTTAAGAACATGGTTAAAGTATGGTATAATGCTAAAAAGTTTATGAAAGAGCCAGTCACTTTGTCACAGCTGAGCTCAATATGGGCAAACCAAGAATTTAAACCAAGCAGAGCAGATGCAGTATTTAGACAATGGGCTTTAAATGGTTTGGGAAAAAATCAAAATATACATAAGAAGTACCTTTTTTTAAATATTGTCATGAGACGAGCCACAGGTTTCTTGTAACTCCGGTTTTTATTCAGTAGCACCCAGAACATGCTGCTAACTGCTAACACACTGCCATGTTGCCATTATATCGAGAGGGGTCCAGCTGTAGAATCTCCCTCTTGATTAGGTCACACACATACCTGCTACGGTAGCCTCATATGGACAAACATGGTACAGTACTACACCATCTGATACCGAAAGGTGAGCCCTGGCTGAGTAAAATCCTTTTAGGGGTTAGAACTCTGCCATTGTCTGCGGCCACTCTTTTCTGATTAAAGTGATTACTTTATGAAGTTCGGAATTGGCTCATGTGGCTCTGTGGATTTCCTCAAGCTTGGGTGACTTAATCGTTTGCTCGCACCATAGTGGTCACATATGCCTCCACCTGACCATCAGTGTCTGACTTGTGGTCTCCAACCAGGGGGTGCCTCGACAGTGCATCTGCCACCACCAGCTGTTTACCTGGGACATGCTCAGCGATGACATCAAACCGCAATAGGTGCATTAGCAGCATCTGACACCTTACTGGGGTTTTGTCAAGGTCATATGTGTTAATCAATGGCACCAAAGGTTTATGGTCCATTTGAAGGTGGATCCTGCCCATTCCCTAAATGTAGTGGGCAAAACCATGCAGTCTCTTTTCTCAGCAGGCTCGTGATTGGGCGTAATATAGTGAATAGGCCAGGAAGGAATTTTCTAACATAGTTTACCAGTCCTAGCATCTGCTGCTCCACATTTGTAGGGCTGGGTAGTTTGGTGATAGCCTCCACCTTGCTAACATCAGGTTTCACCCCTTCCAGGCGACGGTCATGTTCCTCCTCATCCTCATCCAAACTTAGCCATAACTTCTCCAGTTAGCATGAAGTTGTTACTTCTGACACCATGTCATGAGACGAGCCAGACACGGGTTCCTTGTAACTCCGGTTTTTATTCAGTAGCACCCCGAACATGCTGCTAACTGCTAACACACCGCCATGTTGCCATTACGTCACACACATACCTGCTACCTGCCTCATATGGACAAACATCTCACAACAAATATCTTCAACTTAGAAACTTTATTAGGAAAAAACAAAGCAATCTTTTAAAACAACAGTTCAACAAAGGAAGCAATCAAGGTTAAGGATGTTACTATATAAGTGGTTGATGAGAGTTTACAACACTCCAGTTAAATTGAACAAATACAACTCTGACATTCCAGATACTTGCACAAAGAGTAATGAAGAAAAGGGTACACTGTTCCACTGCTTTTGGGAATGTAGAGTAATTAAGTCATTTTGGGATGCAGTTACTAAAACTTTAAAAGACATCATCCAAAAAGGCTTAACTCAGGAACCTGCTTTTTTTAATTTCAGAATTTATCCCAAATACACTAAATGCGAATGGTTGCTTATTGACATGGGTGTACTACAAGCCAAATGTCTGAATGCACTGAATTGGAAACGCTGTAGGGCTCCAACAGATGTTGACAATTAGGACACTAGGAACAGATTACTTATCTCCTGAAAGGAAAAAAAAAAAAACTTGTTTGAATCTATATGGAGGCCATTTATCACAAATGTGGAACGTTTGGACCTAGGATTAAAATGAGGAGGACTCTTCAGACTCACTGGACTTGGGACTGTACCTGAGTTTTTTTATTTATTTTTTATTTACAATTCTTGGGATTATGGAAGTCTCTGTACTCTGTTGTAAGTTGTCATTCTTTGTGAAGAAACAGAACCACGAATATGTGTCTGAAAGGTTGTACCGTTGTTGTGTGTTGTAAAAGCTAAAAATAATAAATATATTTTTAAAAATAATAAATATATATACTGACTAAAACTAGGAGAAGAGATCACATTACTCCTGTATTAGCCTCTCTGCATTGGCTTCCCATAAAATATAGAATAGAATTCAAGATTCTTCTTCTCACTTATAAAGCCCTAAATGGACAGGCACCAGTCTATCTCAAGGAGCTTGTAGTGCCATACAATCCCCCCAGAACACTACACTCTCAAAATGCTGGACTACTCCTTGTTCCATTTGTCTCTAAAAGTAGTATAGGAGGAAGAGCTTTCAGTTATCAGGCCCCACTTCTCTGGAACCATCTACCAACCACGGTTCGGGGGGCAGACACCCTCTCTACCTTTAAGGTTAGGCTCAAAACATTCCTCTTTGGTAAAGCTTTTAGTTAGGAACCAGCTCATAGCTCATAATTAAGATGCAATAGGCATAGACTGCCGGGGGGGGGGGGGGTCTGGCATGCTCGGTTGGAGAGAGGTTGGAGAGGGCGTTAAGAGAGAGGTCATTTAGGCTAGAGAGGGACCGGAGAGGGTCCCATTCCTCTCTCAAACACTCCCTCTATGTCTGCTTCTTCCCTTGTGTGTTTGCTCCTGTACTCCTTCTGGCTTTTGTCTTGCAGGTCCGTGGGATCCTCAGTGTGGAGTTACAGAGTCTCAACAACTCTGTCTCCACCCTCTCCTCTGCACACACCCAACACAGCATAACGTGGATGGCTGTTCATCATAGGAATGGGATCCACACAAGGTTCCTGCTGCTTAACAGAAGGTTTTCCTTGCCGCCATGATGAATTCATGTTGGGTGTGGGATACATATGTATGTGTATATACGTATATATGCATATGTGTATTTTATGTATCCATAAAATGAAGAGTCCGTCCTTAAGACTGCTCTACTGTAAAGTGCCTTGAGATACCATTGGTTATGATTTGGCGCTATACAAATAAAGATTGATTGATTGATTGATTGATATATTCTTGGAAAAAAAAAAAAAAAAAAAGAGTTGCAACGATTTACCCGGTGCCAGCAGTGACAAACGAGAGCAGGGACTGCAGGGCTGAAAGACATCTTCCGGGCTGACAACAGGTCTCAACCAGGTGTTGACATGGTCTAGTGCATACCGGGAAATAGAGAAACTAGCACCGCTCCAAATTCAGTCCACGAAGGTGTAGGAAAGCATGCCAGGCGGGCCTTCAGCCTCACCAGTCGACCACTGCATTTTCCTTGTTGACGGAGGCGCCTTCGCTGCGGAGGAGGAACAAGGGCATGGCAAAGGTGAGCCGGGACCATCTCCAGGAACAGGGAGCAACGTTCCACATCCACCATGATCAAATGTTACTAGATCTTCTGCAGAAAGTCAGAGCTCCAGCAGTGTTTGGTGATCATACACCAGTAGAGAGTCGACATCCAGAGCAAGAAATGAGACAAACGACAAAAACATACACAGCACTGGGAGAGACAGATTGGAGGCCACGTACTCTGGCGCCATCTTGTTACATCAATCGCAATGTCGATGTCTTATTGTCAATAGCATTGCTGATGCCTTATCCCGCCAGGGACACTCCCAGAGCACATCCGTCCTTTTTCCTGGTTTGAAGGTGCCTGACGAGTTCAAAGAACAACCGACAAATACTGTATGTTGCCTGTTTTTGCTGCCGCTTGTCAAGCAGTAGCAGCTTTTCCAAGTCAACCTACGTCGGACCTGCTGGTTTTACAGGTCAAGGATCCAGTGATTGGTACATTCCTGCAGTACTGGAGAAGAGGACAATTCCCAACGAAACAATGCCAGCAGAGGAATGAAAAATTTGGTGCAGCAGTGGTTGAGGCTAATATCAGAGGATGGTATTCTATTCCAGCAAATACAGACACCAGGGGATGGACGTTCTTGTCCAACTATTGCTCCCCCAGTGTTTGCAGGCAGAGGTCCTATTTGTAATAGAATTGGCACTTGGGTTCAAACATCATAATGCTTACAGAGTTCCTCAGATCATGACTCACTTTGTCTTTCGTCAAACTGTTTAATTAAACCTCTCAGCCCTGTTTGCATGCTTTAAAATAGTATACAGAATCACTCACTTTATAGAGAAAAAAGCTCTTTGTGTATGAGATAATAAAGGCCTAATAAAGTGGATAACTAGTGTGTGCTACTGATCTTTCTGAGTGCAGTCATTACAAATACAGTTACATGATTTTTTTAATCCGAGCCTCCAGTCATCGCCTTTTTAAATATTTAACTATGAATGAGTGCTGGTTGAACTAAATGTCACAAATGACTTACAGTCATATGCAAATAAAACATATTTTCTGCATTAAGGCATTTCATCCTTTCTGAAGAAAAGAAAGAGAGAAGTAGGCTATGCATGACATTTAGGCACAGTGGTTGTCTTTAGTTGAGTGTGAGCAGTCAGGGACTTTAGAAAACTTTCATTGATGTGCTTGAATCCAGCAAAGACTTGGAAAAAATGTCAGATATTTTAAAATAACCTACTCTGGTTTTTGTGATATTTTCACATTTTTGGTGTACTTGCTTTGAAATTCTGTTAGCATTCATTGATATGCTAGGTCAAACACAAGCTCTCTTTTTTCCTCCATAATGAGAACAAAGAAACTGTTACGATGTTTGTAAAAGTCACAAAAAACAACATTATTGGAATGGTTCCTGCAAAAATTGAAATTGAAAATATTTTCTGTCAGAAAACCACGAAAGTTAGCTTAATGTATTGTATTTACTATTAGGGTGCGCACCCCCCGCTGTGAATGGCTCAAATTATTTAGCATTCAATGTCTAGCCTGTCTGACTGAAACAAACCAACCATTGGATGAATCCACAGACAGCTTAGAAGTAAAATCACCTGTGATTGGACAGAAAGTCCCTCACTCATTGGTTGGGACATATGGTCGTATTCGCCCCTCACATTTTTATAATAACACAAATAATAATAATTACAATATTAATGATACTAATATTAATGATATTAATTATTATTATTGCTAATATTATTTAGTCAGAACGACACATCACAATAGCAGTTTATTAAGAATAGGAGAGACAGGAGGAACATATTGAAAGTAACAAACTTTACACTGTGTTCCCCTTGTCTGGGCCACACACTAAAACTTTAACTCTTGTGCCTCTTGGCTGCTTCAGGGTCATAAAAAGATGGAGCAGTCTTTTGGAGGGTGGCCCATAATGCAGCCTTTTGTGGTGGGTTGTTTGATATTTGGGGTCATTTTCCAGTCTCTTCTGTAATGTTGAACACAGCAGAAAGCTCCAGGCTTCAAAAGGATGGAGGCCAAACTATCCACCCCTCTTCCCCATCAGCTGTGCCATCAGACATCATGTCCTGAAGTCCATCTCTTCCTTGGCTAAAACAGCTGTCCTCGCTCCCAGCAGCTGGAAACACAAGCAGTAGAAGTGGTTCCCAAACTTTTCACAGTCCCGTACCCCTTCAGACATTTAACTAAAACTATGTACCCCCTACTCCTGCACACAGAATAATGTAATGCAGAGTTTTTCAACCTTGGGGTCGTGACCCAATGTGGGGTCTCCTAGAATTGAAATTGGGTCCCCTGAAATGTCTAATAATTTAGATTAACACTGATTTTTCAAATCATTATGCCACACGCACAAAACAATCTTAAACAACTGTATTTCATACTTTACTTTCTCAAATGTAAATCTAGTTAAAATAAAATGCAGCATGAAATTATCTGAGCTGGTGCATCTTCTCACTTTGTCACTAAATTAATCTTGGCAACAACAGAGAGAGAGAGAGAGAGATTTTGATTTTTCAAGTCACATTTATTTACAAATCGGTGCTAAAACAGTACAAGAACACTCAAATAACAACAGTACCAAAAAATAATTCCCCCTTAACCACTGAACAAAGCACACATTTCAGTGACCACAGATCTTCAAACTCCTGCAGGTTGTCACATGACTTAAAGTAAAGAAAATCAGTCTTTAACCTCACTCTGATCATTCTCTTAAAGATAATGACCACATCATCATCTCCACATCCATTGACTTTGTTCTTCCGACTGAGATACACGGCCATTTTGCCCTGTCCCTGCAGGAAGTTCATTAACCGGCACTCAACTTTCCTTTTTTTTACCTGTCTGATCCCTAGAATAAACAAATGTGTGTTAAAAGTGAGGCCAAACAACAAGAAAAACTGGGACATCAAACAAAAAAAAGCAGCAAGCCGAGAACACTCAACAAAACAATGAAAAACAGTTTCCCTGTGGGAGCAGAAAGGGCACAGATCAGACACCGTGGGGTCAAGAATTGACACAAAAGAGCTGACTGCAACTGCACCATGAAGAATACGCCACTGTAGGTCCCCTCCCCTCTTAGTCAGTGGAGGTTTGTACAGTGTACTCCACTCAGGTTTTCGTGAGTCACTCAAGGCCAAGTGTGACCTCCATGGAGTATCCGGTCGACCACTCAGTTTTACCTGATTTAAAACTTTAACAGAAAGGTAGTAAAACTCCCCTCCCCCAGTTTCCCCAAAAGAAATGGCCACAGAGGCCCTCAGTCTTAAAAACTCTCCATGATGTGTCATTCTTGGCATCAACGCACACTCCGGGAAGGTATCTGTGGGGTCTGGCACACATCGCCTCCTACCGTGACCTGCAAGGAGCCGCAGCTCAGACTCCACAAGTTGGCCCTTGAGTCGACTGAGAAAATGGCCGACAATCCTGACCGACCTGACGCCGATCTGCGATGCCAATCCTTCGGCATCTTTGAGGAGAGGGCCGGCAAATACCACAACGTCCGCAAGGGTTAGCACCTTGGAGCTGCAAAGCTTGTTCAGGATCGCGGACGATCCTGCCTCGCATCCAAGACGGGACCCAAACACAACTGGCTCCCTCAGTAGCCACAACAAAAAGTACAGGGCTCGGAACGGCGAAGGTAAAACAGTTTCCAAACTTTAAACACTCCCTGGTAAAAGGACGGAAGCTTATCCATTGTCCGACCTTTAAAATCCATCAGGAACAGCGACTCACTCAGACCCAGACCTCCACACTGCTTCAATATGGCGCAGGCCAAAGGTCGCCACACCAGGCCGGCAGGAGCGGTCAGGAACCGCTGGATAAAGTGGAGGCGAAAGGCAGCTCCCCGGCTGGCTAGGTGTATCAGACCGTGCCCCCCTTCCTCTTTTGGCAGGAAAAGCACACTTTGCTGAACCCAGTGTAATCGATCCCAGAAGAAATCCACCAGCATGGCCTGCAGTCTCGCTAACAAGTCACCTGGAGGTTCCACAGTCACCAGCCGGTGCCACAACATGGAAGCGAGCAGACTGTCGATCACCAGGACTCGGCCCCTGTATGACATCCGTGGGAGGATCCACTTCCATTTCTTCAAACGACCTTCGACAGCTTCTAAAACACCAGTCCAATTCTGGGCAATGAAGGTCTCATCCCCGAGATAGACTCCGAGGTATTTCAGCCCACCTGACCTCCACGTCAGGCCTCCAGGTAGACACAGTGTCCTTGTCGAAGTGTTCCCAACTGCGACTGCTTCACTTTTAAGCCAGTTCACTTTGGCAGAGGAAATCTTAAAAGCACACACAGTCTTATTAAGTACATCAATGTATCTTTGTGTCGTCACCAGGATAATGAGGTCATCAGCATAAACAGACATTTTAAAATTGGTCATGCTCCCTGGCAATGACACCCCGGAAAGCTGCGCCCTGAGTCTATGTAAACAAGGCTCCAACGACAGAGAGTACAACATCCCCGACATTGAGCAGCCCTGTCGAATCCCTCGTCCAACTTTAAACGGGGCCCCCAAACCACCATTTATCTTCAGCACACTCTCAATGTCACCATACAACACCCGGATCATGGCTATAAAACCAGAGCCGAACCCCATAGCCTCCAGCGTGCGCCAGAGGTACAGATGCTCAACCCGGTCAAAAGCCTCTTCCTGGTCGAGAGAGATCAGACCGAGGTCGAAGCCCAATGCTCTAGAGAGGTCCAAAATGTCTCAAATTAGCGTTACATTATCTGAAATGAGCCTACCGGGCACACAGTAGGTCTGGTCTACGTGGATCACGGATTCCATCACCTTCCTCAGCCGAGTGGCCAGAACCTTGGACAGCAGTTTGTAGTCACTGCAGAGCAGGGACACAGGCCTCCAATTTTTGATGTCCTGCAGGTCCCCTTTTTTGGGGAGTAGAGTCAGGACTGCTCTCCTACAACTCAGGGCCAGCCGCCCTGTCCTGAGACTGTCTCTGAGGACCCTCAGCAGGTCTTTGCCCATCTCAGGCCAGAAAGCCTTATAAAAGTCCACAGGCAGCCCGTCGATACCCGGAGCTTTCCCACTCTGCATACTTTTCAGTGCTGCCTGTAGTTCACCAGCAGTTAATGGGGCATCTAGCTCTGCCCTCAGGTCAGCAGGAACCTGAGGGAGGCCCTCAAAGAAGGTCTGTGCCTCTTCCACCCCTATCCCGGATCTCACTCCTGTATAAGGACCTGTAAAAGGAGGCAGCATGTTCCCTGATCTCCGTCGACTCCGTCAGTAGCTGCCCGGAGCTGGAGCGCAGAGAGTGTATCAGCCTCCTCTGGCCGTTTTTCCGCTCCAACCCAAAGAAGAAATGTGATGGGGCATCCATGAGAGCCACATAGTGGAACCGAGAGGGGACCATGGCTCCCTGTGCAGAGACCCCCAGCAGGTCAGATAGAGTAGAGCGTTTGTTTTTGAGAGCTTCAATATGCTCTCGATTTCCCGTGAAGTGTGCCTGACTTTGCATCCCCTCCACCTCTCTCTCCAGAGCCTTAAGTGACCAATTCATGCTTCTAGTGACATTGAGAGTATACTGAAGACACAATTGTCTAATCTGCGCCTTCCCAACATCCCACCATTGTTGCAGAGAACTGTAATCAGACTCTCTACTACTATGGGACTGCCAGAAAATTTTAAAAGCCCTTTTAAAAACTTGATCTTTGAGCAGGCTTGTGTTAAAATGCCAATAAGCACTCTTACACCGAACATTTTTCTTAAAAACCGAAGCCTTAACCAAGGAGTGATCAGAAAAACCAACCGAGCTAATCTGGCAACCCCTAAAAACATTAAAGTGGTGCTGAAAACAATAAAAACGATCCAGCCTGGCCAAGGACAGATAGTTCGCCCTGCAGTGAGTCCAGCTATACTGCCTCACCCTTGGATGAATGTGCCTCCACACATCACAGAGGTCAAAGGCCTCAATCACTTTTAAAAAACAGCTCTTGGAGGCTGTGTGTGGCTCTGGGTGGTTCCTGTCTAATCCAGGGTTAGTGGTACAGTTAAAATCCCCCCCCAGAAAAAGAAGGACATCATCACTGCAGTTAGACAGGACGTCACTTAAAACACTAAAAAACTCCACCCTCTGGCTGCCCACTGTGGGAGCATACACATTAATAAACACCATTGGCACATCTTCAAAAACAGCACTAACTTTTAAAAGACGCCTCGGGATCACTTCCTCAGAGGAACAGGAGACAGGTAAAAAAAACCCTGGAGAAGAGCACACCCACCCCACTACTAGTGCTGCTTCCGTGACTAAGGTGAACCTGCCCTCCCCAATCCCTCTTCCAGTCTGCTTTTAATTCTGGTGTGCTGTGTGTCTCCTGGATAAATAAGATGTCCAGCTTTTTAGCCTGACTGAGGCTGAACAGTGAGGCCCTTTTCGCCGCCTCTCTGGCCCTGTTTAAGTTCAGAGAACCAAGTTCGAAATCACACATTGAGTCAGCTAGGAATAAACTAACGAAGGATAAAAACACAAAAGAAAAAAACCACACACCCTAAAACTGATCATCTTGGGAGGGCCGTTTTCTAATCTTGGTCAGAAAAATTTCCTGCTCCGAAAACACGTCCTGCCCCAGACTTCCTGGGTTCCTCATAAAGTGTCCCACAGAGTCATGAAACACCTGGAGGTCCGAGAAATAAGCCTCCAGCCGAACCAGCCTCATTCCCTTTGTATCCTTGAGGAAGGATTTTATCCTCTGAAAGGAGTACTGGCTTTGCTGGTCACCCCCTAACCCAGCGCATAGGGAGGGGGCCCCTGCATCTATGACCTGTGAATCAGCGTGTGCATCCTGAGAGGGTGTGAGCAAGTCCTGTGAGTCTCTGTGCTCCTCCAAAACTGTGTGCGTGGCCTGCGAGTCTGTAAGTACCGAATCTCCAAGTGCGTGCTGTGAAACCATGTGTGTATCTAGTGCATCTGCGTGTGTATCCTCCATAAGTGTGGGCGTATCCAGTGAATCTGTGTGTGCGCAGCTTAAAGCCGTGTGTGCGCAGCTTAAAGCCGTGTGTGCGCCTCGTGAACCTGTGTGTGTGTTCTGTAGCACTGTGTGTGCACCCTGTGAGTCTGTGTGTGCGTCCTGTATCACTGTGTGTGCACCCTGTGAATCTGTGTGTGCGTCCTGTAGCACTGTGTGTGCACCCTGTGAGCATGTGTGCATATCAGGTGAAGTGACATCAGTGTGTGCCTGCCCTGATTTTCCTTTTTCCTGTGAAGAGATGCCATGTGTGTCGACCTTAGAAACTTTAGTGCACTTTCCAACAATCTTCCCTGTAATTTTACGTTTTGTTGAAGATTTCAGAAAATCCTCATCCATCGCCACATCTCCCTCCTCCTCCATTAAACCCCCATTCAGACCAGTGAGCCCTAGCTCTGGATGAGTGTGAACATTAACCCCAGCCAGCTCACTGCCATCCTCCTTCTGACTGTCACTAGCAGGGGACCCCTCCCCATGTGAGACGACGGATCCCACCTCACTACAGTGTGTGCCCCCCGGTGCTCCGTGCTCTCTCTCTGTGCTCTGTGAGACAGAATGAATCAGTGCTCCCTATGTGACCGTCGAGTTGAACGCTTCACCCCGCATTTCTGAATCTCTGATATTGGGGTCACGTTGACCAACACGCAGCCCCCCCTTGCTGACAGGAGGCGGAGCCGCTGCATCGGCAGATCGACGCGCGCCACCTCCGTCCGGACACGAGCGGACGAGATGTCCCTCTGCCCCGCGTCCAAAACACTTTAAATTGTCAGAACTGACATGAACGGTATAATCAAACTCATCAATGCGGAATCTCATGATGATGTTTATCTCCTGTTTCCCACTGAGGACCATAAACACCTGCCTCCTAAAGGACACTACATGTCTCAGTTTGGGAGACTTGCAGCCCAATGGGATCAGTTTAATCGGAGATACAAGCTGACCGTGCCGGGACAGCTCCTTCTCAAGGAGACTGTTCTTCAAAAACGGCGGAACATTCGAGATCATTACCTTTCTCGCAGGGTTCCCCAACGGTAACACCGGAGTCAGAGCACCGCGGATCACCACCCCACTCTCCACCAGCTGATTGGCCTTCTCCGTGCTCTCCACAAAGATCACCACCGCACTGTTCATATGAGAGGCTGATTTAACGCTCCCGAAACCCACCACTTCACCCACCGCCAAACTACATTCCTCCACAGAGACACCCGGCCCCGTACACAGCTTCACGCCGTGCCGCCGGGTCAGTCTCTCCAGCCCGGGGCTGCTCTGCCCCACGGAGCTCACCTGAGCTGTCATGCTCACCTGAGCAGCGACGGCGTTAGCCGCCGCCAAACAATTCACCAAACTGCCCAATCTAACCAAAAACCGCCCAACAGAAACCGAGGCAATGCAAAACTATCACACAGAGTGACGAAATAAGTCAGAAAAAGAAGAAAAAAGGTTCAAACTCACTCATAAAACTCCAAAACACCGGGTTTCCGAGCCTCCACTCACACTCACGGTGCCACTCGCTCAGAGAGAGAGAGAGAGAGAGAGAAAGAGAGAGAGAGAAATAACCCAATAACAATGTTTTCCCCTTTTTGAGCGCGAGGGCATGCCTACAACATGACAAGGGTCCCTGGTCACTGGTCACTTGCATAGGCTCCGCCCCTTCCCTCGTAGTGTGGTCACTACGAGAGCAAGAGGCCCTTCACCACGAGCTGGCGAAGGGCCTAATAAGTATATACATATATATGTTCAGCTCCCACTTGAGGTCCTGGGTGATGATGGTCCACAGGAAGCAGAATTACTCCGCAGAGCTCACTGTAGAGTCTCCCAGGGTGAGGGGGGCTGGGTTCTTCCTGAAGTCTGCTATCGTCTCTACTGTCTTTAGAGGGTTGATCTCCAGGTTGTTCTGACTGCACCAGGACACCAGCCGGTCTGTCTCCCACCTTTAGGCTGACTCGTCATCCCATCAGAGATGAGACCAATGATGGTCATGTCGTCCGCAAACTACAGGAGCGACTGGTGAGAAGAGGTGCAGCTGTTGGTGTACAGTGATAAGAGCAGAGGAGAGTGTTGCCTAGTGTTGTAGTATTGTAAACATGCAAATATCATTTTTTGTGTTGTGTTACTATATATTTATTTTTAACATCTGTGTCTTGATCTCCAAAGTGGAAAAGAGGACATCTAACTGGACTGCTAAATCCTGCTAGATGCTTACATCAAAACAAGCAGACAGAGGAAATAAGCCATGGCATTGAATCAACAAACAGCTGTCAGCCATCTTTACGCTACATTGACAGGCTGAGCTGTGGGTGAGAAGAACACAGCGTAAATGGAAAGGGACAGATGGACACGCTCCGTTTAGGTGACAGACAGCACAGCCTTGAGAGAGGTGGAGGACAGACAGCTTTTTATAAAGAACCATGTTTAACACAGTCAACACTTGCTAAAATCACATCAGGCTCCCAAGAGGAAGGTTGGAAACTAAAAAAAAGTATAAGCTGTAAAGATTATGAAAAATGAACACAATATATAACAAATGCAGTTATCGATCACTTTTGACTCTTTTCAAGAAGAAAATACATATTTTTTGTCCTTAATTAAGTAATCCAAGCAAGACTGCTGTTTTGTCACCATGGTTGGGAATGTTACTTTTAAAGAAAAGTAATTAGTTATAGTTACTCACTACTTGTTCCAAAAAGTAACTGAGTTGGTAAATTGAATTACTCTATAATAAAAGTAACTCATTACCAAGGAAAGTAACTATTTGAGTAACGGTTAAAAAAAAAGTTGCTATATGTCAAATAATTCAGATTTTTCAAAAGTCAGTTGAAATGAGTAAAACAGACAGGTGCTTGCACATAACCTTTGATATTTATTGCACATCAACAGACAGCAAGAGGTTTATCCTGCACTTCAAGTATTATGTTGAAAAGTGAAAAGTTAAGTGCATTTTACTTTATAGCAAATTAAATCAAACTCTCACAATCTGAGACAACTGGTCAAGTAAACAACCTGTACTTCCAAGTATTTTGCTCACAACAAAAGTAAACATTTAAACAACAAAAAAGTGTTTAGCGAGTCGTATTTAATTAAGAATTAAATAAATCAAACTCCCAATCTCAGACAATTGGTCTGGTAGACATTCTGTACTTCAAGATTTTTCTTCAAAAGTAAAGAGTTAAAATATATAAAGTATGTTTGCAGTAACTGTAGTAAAATAAATAAATCATACTCTATCAACCTGTGATAAATAGGCTTGAAGACAAGCTGCTGTATTTCTTTATTCTTGATTTTAAAGATTATAGAACCTAGATATTAATCTACCATCCAAACACTCCTTATACAACACTCATATGTATCAGTCATGTATCCGACTAAACCATTTAGCCAGGGGCAGATCTACCGGGGTGGCATAGGGTGGCAATGCCACCCCAAAACAAAGCCTTGCCCCCCTGCTGCCACCCTAATTTGGCCCGGTCAGACCGGTAATGTCCCATTGCCGCTTCCTGACTGCGGAGCCAACGTTCTAAAACACCAATGAAGAAGACGCGGAAGTATCAGTATTTGTATCAGAAACAAAGTCGTTCCAAAATGGAGTAACAGTCCTGGACTCTCTCTCCCCTCCATCCCTCCCTCCCTCCCTCCCTCCCTCCCTCCGTGAGTGACCTTCAACTGCCTTCAGACATCGGTAAGTGCTCAAGTTTTGCTCGTTTGAGTGTGTTTTGTGCGCTGCAGCATATGTGTTCACAGATTGTGTAGATTTGAGCGTGTGAGGCAATGTCCACTGACGTGAGTGTGTCCGGTGTGTGCTGAATGTGCACATGTTTGGGCAGCATATGTATTTTTGTAAAATTAAAAACATATTGCACCTTAGTAATTTAAATAAAACTACTTTGAATCACTCACACAACTCCAAGTCTTACACTTTGTTAAATGTTACAGAATGGTTCTTCAATGTGATGGGTGTGACAATTGCCCTGTTTATTTTCATAGACAGAAGCTGTTTTCTGTGTGGATGTTGGTCTCCACTCCAGTAAATATTAAAAGTGTTTAGAAATTGACTAGTCCGGGGGTCTGCAACCTGTGGCTCTTTGACTCTTTTTGTGATGGCTCCCTATATTAAAATAAATAATTGTTATTTCTTACAGTGGGTATTGATGATTAATGAAAATTAACTTCAAATATAATTATGATAAAACCATTTGTTAACCTAAAAATAAATCCTTTTGTGCAATAACTCTGCCACCTTCCTACTTCACCTCATGCAACATCAACAGACCGTCAACTTTCCTTCCAACTTTGGCTAACCTTAAGTTTTAAATCCCTTGTAATAAAACTAAACTAACAAAAAGGCTATTCTGGAAGAAAATAGAGATTTTACATGTGAAAAGTTTTAATTACAGTAACTGCCAACATGTCAGCTTTATATGCATGCTTTGTAGCACTTCAAATACATTAACTCAAAAAAAATGTTGTTCATGTAACATTATTCGTACATAATTTTACACACACTATTGTTTTATTTGAGAAGGTATTTTTTTGGCTCCGGAAGGACTTTAATCCAGGTGAGATTAGACAAAATGGCTCCTTTAAGAGTAAAGGATACAGACTGCTGGGCTATAGTGGGTTCATGTCTATTCACTTCTGTGTGCCTATAAATCAATGTCTGTCAAAGAAAACATGGTGAATCTACTTTGTGAATCTCACAGAAATGAAGAGGATATATTCATTGAGCTTGTTAAGCAGCACTGATATGTGTCCATGTTTACAGAGAAGTTGATAATACTAGCACAGAAATGACTATTTTCTGCATTCATTTTGTTTTTAATGATTTAAAGTTAATTTGCACAAACATTATTTTGGTGAAGCAATATTTAGTATCAGGCTTTCCTTAAAGACTTAACACAAGGACATGTGACTAGTTGTGGTCACTGTGTGTTAAGAAGAGCCACTGTTGCAGTGGCTATTCTTTACTGCAAATATTGCACATGCTCATTTTAACCATGCCATTAAACTGCATTCAGACTTCTTTTACTGTGGTGATTACACTTGTCTGTCATTCAAGTGAAACTGATTGACAATGTTTTGTAATTCCTGTGAAATGGATTTAGCGCAATAGATAAATTCTGAATTTCTTCAGTGACAGTTATCGCGATGCATCGTGGATTAATTTCCCTGCAATGTATTGATTGTCGCGATAAAATTGTTGTCGCGGGCAAAACAATGTCAAGATATATTGCATCGCAAGGTACCTGGAGATACCCGGCCCTTAAGAATGTCCATCTATTGTGCTCCTGATTTTAAATAGTCAGCAACATGGCTTTCCACAGAAGCAGAGGTGTCCTCCTCATCCTCAAAGGAAAAATAATCATCCTCTATGGCTGAGTTGGTGCTGAGGCTGCACGTTGGTGCGTTGCTACCTGTTAGCTAGTCTTCATCTTGGGCACTTCTCTGGCACTCTGCCAGTAGACCTGCCTTGGCGTTGTCCTTCCCGTCCTGTGTCTGCAGCCAACGTAGTTAAATCTGGGCAGTGTCACCGCAGCCAAGACGGCATTCTTGCTTTCCAGCACCACTGCAAATCTGGTTTTGATTGCCTGAAATGAGACACACATTACTAGTACAGTGCCCGTCAGAAATATGTATTCATATAGTGGGAGCTTAAGTAGAGTTGTCAGTTATGGCCAAATTAGTATGTGTTTGAAGGTTGAATGTACAAAGAGGTGTACATAATATGTACTCTGTAGTGTTATAAAGGGGTATAGTTATGGGTGCAAAGGAAAAGAGTGTGTGCGATTTTCCTGGTTTAAATCTATGGGACATTTTGTTTTTTTACTCTTTTTTTGCTCATTTTCATGTTTTTTTTTTTTCTTTTTCGTTTGGTGTATTTTTCTGTAATGTATGTTTTTTCCGAGTCATTTTGTGTATTTTTTATTTATTTTTTGGTGTAGTTTTCTGTGGTCATTTTGTATATTTTTTGTATAAATATTCAGTTTTGTGTATTTTGAGTCATTTTCATATTTTTGTTGTTTAATGTATTTTTCTGTAATGTATGTTTTTTGGAGTCATTTTGTGTTTTTGGAGCCTTTTTCTATGTTTTTGTCCATTTCTGTTGTCATTTTTTGTACTTTTCATATAAATATTGTTTAGTTTTTTTGTTTTATTTTAATCCTTTAGTATATTTTTATTATAAATACCTTATGTGTGGTGAGGCGGTGTGTGTGTGTGTGTGTGTGTGTGTGTGTGTGTGTGTGTGTGTGTGTGTGTGTGTGTGTGCGTGTGCGTGTGCGTGTGTGCATGTGCCCGTGAAATGTTTTAGACGCTGATGACCAAACTCCACAGCCATTGTAGCACCAATCAGAAAAGTAACAAAACTGCGCAAAACAAAATGTAAAGCTTCAAACTACATGAGTGAATAAGTAAACTAAATTATTATCTACAATTCCGCTGTCTTTTTTTTTTGTTTGTTTTTTAAACAAAAATCATTGTTTACCTTCGAACCGAATGATCAGAGCTTAGGTTCCATGAGAATTTGCAGTTTTCCAGATGGATTATTAAATGGGTTGAGTTTAATACCGACTCTAGTGAAAGAGCGTGTAAGAGAGCAATTACAAGGACAGTTATATGGTTTAAACTAGGGATGTAACGATTCATTCAACTCCCGATACGATTCGATTCACGATACTGGGTTCACGATACGATTCTCTCACGATTTATTTTACAAAATGGGACTGTAGGCAAATGTTGACTGAAAAATATTCCTTTTTTTTTGGGAAAAAAACTGGAAAAAACTGTATTAATTTCCTTATATATTTCATTGTCAAAAGAATCCCTTGATAAACTATTCAAAACAATGCAATTTAACTGAAAATAAATCTTGAATGAAATAAATAAATCTTGAATGAAATAAATAAAGGAATAATACAAACGAAAAGGAAGCCTATTAATTTAAATTCTGGTTCTGTAGTAAACAATGCAAAACTGCATAATAGTTATTTTTCTTTCTAAAAGTGAAAATGTAAATGTATTGTGTGCCTTAACAATTAGACTTAAAAAAACCAACAACAAAAAAACCAACAGTCATTTCACTGATTTACGTCACATATTTGTTTGCACCAGCAGAGGGCACTGATAACCCAGTGGTCGGTTGGCATGCAGAAATTCTTGCAGTGAAGAAGAGATGCTATGCTATCAGACAGAGCTAATCGAAAAATGTGACTTTTACAGATATTCACGTAATATTACAGATATTCTTTTGGTACTAAAGGGGTAATGAATCATTGAAACATGTTTAAGAGTAGAATACGGCCAGAAAAAGTAGTACAGTGCTGGACAAGAGAAGGGATAAATATATAGTGCCCTCTGCTGTTTAAAAAAGTACTGCGATTCAGGAATGATGTCAATCGTGATGCCTATGAATCGGTTTTTAACTGCCTTACGATTAATCGTTATGTCCCTAGTTTAAACAATGGGAAACTTGTCGGCAAAAGACTCACCGGTGGCTGATGGTTTCAAATGATCTATTCAGAGAGCTCCCGTGTTTGAGATGCTGACGATAGCATGTCACAGTGATGGAGACGGATTCGGAAGTGGAGTCCATTGTGATTTAAAGGAAGAATGGAATCACGGGAATCATTTTAAATAACCATGAAATATTAAATAACAATGAAATATTAACTTAAATAACTTTTATCGGTACAAAAACATTTTTAATATTGACCTTTATTAAGCCCAAACAAATTGCGACACAGTGACGTCATGAACCCGGAACCGGAAGTAGCTCAATACCGTGCTCAATACCGAGAGGGCCATAATCTTAACATTTTGAACGTTTTACTACGTTTAACTAAATGAGACAAACGTTTACAAAATAACGGATGCACACTCTTCGGGTATTCGGAAGCCGTTGACAAAGTTTCAGGTCGAACTCAAATATCTCCCCGTCAAACAGACGGGGAGATATTTGATACACACACACAACATTTTTGCTTTTATAGGTAGATGAGAAGAGATAAACAATTCATTTTATTTTGATGTCATAATTCACAATTAGTACGTAGTTCATGTATTCAATGTATTTGAAAGAAATAGTAGCTCTTACCTTGACAACAGCCTCTGGAAGGTCACCAAGGATTTGGAGGTCACTCTTCAAGTCCAGGGTCTTGGAGATCAATGTCTCCAGTGTGGGTAGGAGGGTGCCATAATAACAGTTGTCTTCGCTTTGAAGAATGTTAAGGGCTACTGCTAGCTTCATCACCGTGCAGTATTCTCTGAGGAACTGGTACTCCTGATCTGTGATGGCCTTCAACCCAAAATTGTAGGAAATGGTGTTCAGCTCGGCGATTGGGAGTTCACAGACATGAGCAACAACATCATAAAAGGAGTTCCATCTGGTTGTACACGGTACAAGGAGCTTCCTTTCAAGGACTTCATCCACAATCTCTGCAGCCACTGTGGAACGGCTGGATTTATTCCACAAAGCAGCGTATTTGGAGGTGGCACTGTATACAGCTTTTATGTCTGGCCTTGAAAGTAGCCACTTGTTCACATCAGAAGAGCATGAAATAAGGTTTGCTGTGTGTGATGTACATCTGTGGTGTGGTGGCAAAGTCACAACAGCCACTTCCATACCCTCTTCCACATTCATATCTTGTAAGGCATCATGAAGGTCGACAAAAGTCACATCATCATCATCCTCCTCCACAGTCATCACCCTGAACAGGCTGGTAAACTTTAAAGGCTTTCACAAAGTTTCAAACTTATCTGCAGTTGTAGACAAAAATTTCAACTCTTCCAAACTTTTTTAAGCTCTGTGTTCATTTTGAAATACTCAGCACTTAGGTATTTCGCGAACGTCTCTGTGCATGGCGTACAGGCCCTGGCTTTCTTTGGCATTTTAGCAATAATGGCTTGAAAGGAACCATCCTCTACCGTCAATAATGGCAACATACTTTTACCCACATACCTGCCTATCATACGGTTGACTTCAGCCTGTGTCATAGGTTTTTGTTGTGAGGCAGAAAGATCCAGCTTTTGCTGCTTGGGCGACTTTGCTCCGTGTCCTTCTTTGCTTGTGGATGGCGTGCTATCATCTGTGGTTGAGGTATCGGTGTTTTTGGCTACTAGCTTTGTAGATGCGTGTGTCGATGTGAGGTGCTTTTCAATCCAGGACATAATGTACACTTCACATGCACATTCTTGCCTTTGACCACAATGAATTTAAAGTGGTGTTTTCATCGGCACCTTAAAAATGACAACTTTTCATCGGAAAAGTTTATTCAATCAATGCATGTAACGCACCGCATTTAACGTTCAGTAGCGATAATGGCATTGTAACTGCGTAAAAAGTAGTTAGTTAGATTACCCCTTTACTGAAAAAAAAATTAAAAAAAACGCCGTTACCTAACACCGTTATTCCAAACACTGATTGTCACAAAGGATCCGTGCCAGTCGCCCCAATGATTGCATGTGATTGCTCTAGCGATAGCAATACATATTCTACATCTCCGGGCATCCCCTGGTGTATTCTACACTTGCATATCTGACAGCTCAAATACAGTCACATGACAACTATCCTACCAGGAAGCAGATATTGCTTGGAAATACAAAGTTTTGCTTGAAACTGGTATTAGATCTTGTTTATGGGAAACACATGAGGAAATAATGTGAACTGTTGCTTTTCTCAACAGGACTGCATTACAACATATTGCATTGTGTACCATTGAGCAGTAGGGATGCAAATTACATTTTCACTTACATCTTTTGGGAGCAGCATTATCTGTTTCAATCTCTATCATAAATCTTTTTAACTTTGACAGCTCAACTCATTTACTCTCCTCTAATGACATGATTTGATTTTGAAATATGGCACAATATGCAACTGCTTCTGAGGTTCTGGTTGTAAAAAGAACATATGAACAATAATAAATGTATGGCCCCTTCTCCTCTATAGCCTCTCACACATCCGGTATAACAGATCAAGGGAGTGACTTTGATTTTCAGGAGCTGAAAGGAACCACTTGAGCACAGAGTTTCTACTCAGTTCATACAAAAATATTAGAGCTATTAATTCTAAAGCAGTTCTGAGCAGTGGTGAGAAGAGGACTACACAAATAGGCCAGCATCAGACAAAAATGACAAATACAAAGAACATTCTAGGTTTTTGTTTTGTTTTTTGTTTTTCTTTTTTTGTGATTTTGGTTGAGTGAGATTAAAGGACGGGTTATGGCAGTGAATGTTTATTATTTCTATGTAAAATGAAAATAAAGCAGCGACATAGATCACAGAGCCATTCAGGTGCCACTGCAGTGTGCTTTGTGTTGTAAAATGAAAAAAACCAAACAAACAAATGAATAAATGAAGGGAGCGCTTTAAAAACAACAAGTATCTCCATCTCAATCACACTACTAAAATCAACCTGTCCAGCTAGAGAGCAACACTGACCGTGAATCATTTTATCCTGCTGTTTTTGGTGCCAATGAGAGGCATTTTGCAGGATAACCCTGGAATAGTTCTGCAGGTGGTAACCACATATCATTTCAAAGTCCTCATTCTTTTTGGCAGAATTTTTTCAGTGTCTTCACTGTCGAGGTAGCATTAGCACGGTCTACAACCCAGGTTTCCCAGGTAGTGCCGTCTTCCAGGATGGCACATTAATGCGACATAGTGTAATGAGCATGGAGGAGATACCAGGCCAGTACACCAGGAGATGAGTTGTAGGAGGACAACAACCCAACAGCAGGACAGCTATCTGCTCTTTTGCCAAAGGAGGAGCAGGATTAGCATTGTCAGAGCCCTACAAAATGATCTCCAGCGGGCCACTAATGTCCATGTTTCTGCTCAAACAAGTGTGTTCTGTAGCATGACCAGTTTGGCAGTGAGTCAGTTATGGTAGAGGGAGGTATTTCTTTGGAGGGCTGCACAGCCCTCCATGTGTTGGCCAGAGGTACCCTGACTGCCCTAAGTTACCAGAATGAGATCCTCAGACCAATTGTACCTTCTGATGCATTACAATGCGAGAACTCCCGTCCATGTTTCCCCTATATCCACACACCTGTCTCCAATGATTGTAGCATAATCAGCCTCAGAGGACTGCAGTTGCCCACTCATGTAGCTGACTCAATCCTTTAGTTCACACTGGGCAAAACAACACCCCAAAAAGGTCATTTAAGATATTGTTTGTGTTCTGTGTTTGGAGCTCTTTCAGATTGTCTCATTTAGTTAAAACTAGAAAATGATAATCAGTGGTAGACTAATAAATGTTTGTTGAATCTCAGACTTCTTTGACATCACATCTGTTTCATTAATTGCAGCTTCAAAAAACAACATTAGCATTAACAGCAATTTACGAGAGCTCATACTGCCTGACTCCAGCTCTAATTATTCTTAGAAGTGTTAGCGGTGTGAATATGATCCGATCCTCACAGAAGTTGTGGAAGTGCATAAAATCTTAAAGGAACTCGGCTTCTTCCTTCAAGGGATAGAAACTTAATGAGCTCAACAACCCTTGAGTTGCCTGGAGACAGTTATAAAGCATTAAGGAAAGAAGGAAACAAAGTCCTTCTGAACACAAGAAGAAAGAAAATGGCTGCAAATGCTTTGTCTAAAGGCAGGCAAACACTGCGATTTTTTGCCCATTTTGAGCCGATTTATGACTTGTGTGTCTATTTTCTGGGATCGTGCGAGTCTCTGCTAGATCGTGTGTCGTGCATTATGTAGTATGCATGAGGTCACGAGAACCGATTAACACCTCTCGACCAGCAATCGTGTGGTAGTAAGGAAATCAAACATGTTTGAAATCCAGCCGCTCCTCGTGAGGGTATCTCACAGTTGAAGCAGTGTCACTGACCGGCTCATCTTAAACTCTTACACTGCACATGCGCAAACACTGTAGTACCTTTGTAGAAATGATGGACCATACTGCCTATGTCTGTCCAACCAGCTCCTGGTCCATCACATCGCTGTCTTTTCTTTTTTAAAGCTCTTTTTGCTGAGATTTGCGAGTGTCTCTCCACTTCTGGGTTCTTCTTCGTCTGTTGTAATGGCGATGCTTCAGGGTTATTCTTCTTTTAATTTGAAAGTTGCATTTCCGGAAACAAGACCCCAATGTGTCGTGTATGAACGTACAGTGTCAGGTCGTGTCAGAGTGTCGGTCCGTATAGTGTGAGAACATGCATCATGAGCTGCGTACATTCACGCTCTGCACGAGTCGCACAGTTTGAGCTAGAGCTGAAAAATAGCACAGTGTTTCCCAGCCTTAAGCTGTACAGTGCTGCTGAGGACAAATGATTAAAGTGTTACTGAGGGTTGGGAAGGGTTCTGATTGGACATGGGGCGAACATGACGTATCACAGGGGAGCCCCCCGCATGAAACCCCAGCAAGAGGACAGAGACCCATGCCCAGGGGGCAACGAGCTCTGAGCCGGACAGACGTACCCCAACCTGCCTATGACACCAGGGGGAAACTGCAAGCCACCCCTCTGGCACTCAGGAGCACCGGCCAAGGTCCCCAGAGTGCCCCAGATCCCCAGCACAATGAGCCAAGCAATCGTCAAATATAGGCCCCCACAAGGCCCCAGAAAGTCTGCCATACTGGTATGCAGTGCATGCAGCACCAAGAGGGCGGAGCCAAGGACATTTGTCCCAAGTCTCTATTGAGAAAAAAGTTTCTCAGTGCTCCAGCTATGCATGTTCACGATGATACCGGTTAAGTTTCCTTCAGGGTTCAACAGGTAGTTCCGACCAAGGGATTTGAAATAAAGATATATATATATATATATATAGAGAGAGAGAGAGAGAGAGAGAGAGAGAGAGAGAGAGAGAGAAAGAGAGAGAGATACATATTATTTTAACTTATCTTAATTTATTTGCATTTTTATTTTTTCATTTTTGTTTTCACTTTTACTTCTATATATATTTTTTTATTCATTTATTTGGAATTTTGGCAGGTTGGTCCTCCATACTACACCACTATGCACCCTCTTAGCACAATCATGTTTGTAAATGATTTAATGCTCTCACTTAGTAGGATTGTCACTATTCACAGGAGAGCTTGTAGTCTGATACACAGCTGTTAGGGAAGCTTCTCAGATTATCCCAGTTTTTATGTGTCCTACTTTGGTCATGATTCAGAATGACTACAAAAGTTGTAAAGACAACCCAATATAGCAAAGATGGTGCACGTCACACATCATTACCTTGTCACTGTGACACATTTTACTGACTGCTGCTTGTAGGCAATGCCTCCCAACCTGTCGACTCTCTGACTTGTTCCATTAAGTGCTTCTTTATTTGAAGCATCATTGAAAAGTTGCTGAAGAAAATCCTGCAAGGCTTTTTCCAATGAACCTTTCGGAAGCTGTCAGCGGTTAGACTCCCATACTCCATTATTTAAGGTGGAATCTTATATCTAACATTCAATATTTCAAAGGTTCACTTCAGTTGAATCCATAGTGTGTAAAGTTAGTAACAACATGAAGTGAATAGATCCTCTAAGGATGATTGTTGCAGAAAACAAATCAGAAACCAAGAACTGTGCGAATATGATTGGCATCTATTTTGATGGCTGCTGAAGTGTCCAGGTGCCCTCTTATCTAATTCTGTGTTTGTCTGGAGGGCTGCAGTCTGTAATAGTCTCGTTATGGAACCTTGTTTGAATTATTATGAAAGAAGCAAGCAGGGAAAGAAGGTGAGGGTAGGAGAGCTTAGTTGTTCAGGCATTTTTCTGGCACAGGCTCTGCAGTGGAATAGTGTTTCTTATTTTCATTAGCTTTTATTTGAACGCCTTGCTTTTTCTCACAGGTAAAAAGATGAAATGCTGTTTTGCATTTTTTCTGTGCACTTTGCACACATACAGATGCTTTCACAACTGTTGTAGTAGAAATCACAAAAATAAAAAAAGATCTCTCAAGTAGGGTTGTTTTTTAGATAATAAATGAAAGAGATTTATATCGCATTTGAACTAAACCTTCAACTCAGTACAACCCATACAAAACATAATATATCAAGATACATAGAACCGTATGTAGACCTATACATAGAATCAATAGCTCTATGGAAAAATTCCATGCAGGAAGAGAAGGGCATGGGTTGTTAATTTACAAAAGAATGTTGAATTAATTTTCGTAATACAGAATATTACAGATTTTGCAGATTGCTTACACACAGAGCATACTGTAAGGAACCAAACGACTCCAAACTGAACTTTAGCCTAAAGACCCTCTTTCTAACAGGATTAACCAAGGAGCCTGTTTCTTTATCACAAACTGTTTACAGAATACTGCTCCAGCAACTTTGAGGTGCATAGCTAACCCCACTATGCTTCCTTGGAACCCAATAATGGAACCAAGGAGACTGGCTTTAACACTTTGAATTTTTCAGTAAAAAACTCTTTTTACAATTCCACATGGAGAAAACCCCCCTTCTTCTCCCCTTTGACAAACAGATACCTTTGGGAGGCTTTAAGATTGCAGAACTTGTCCCATTGAGCCCTGACCACCTGTGGTGAACTGTCACACAAGGACACATCTCAGGCCTCCTTTGGGAGGTGGAAAAACACTAATAATTTTTCCAAACCAAATGAGAACAAATAAACTGTACTATGCTTGAAAAGTCACAAAAGAAAACATTATTGGAATGGGTCCTGCAGAAATTTAAATTGAATATATTGTCTGTCCTATGCCACACTTTTCAGGTGATTCCATCCCCAACAGAATGCTCTTTTAGATGTTTCATCATTTAAAAAGTGCTTTAAATACCAGAAAACATCACAAAAGTTAGTTTAAGGTATCTACTGAAATCATATAGTAAAGAGGCATAACATTATTTTTGACATTTATCTTTACAAGTAAAATTTATTAACTGGTTCCTGAAGTAATACTAGGCTATTTTCCAGTCGTGTTTGGTATCCAAGTGTCTCATAACACATGATATTTCAAGATATGTCGAAAAGATTATTTGAATATGCTTAACTCATTATTATAGTTTGTGTAAATCTAGGAATCATCCCTCATGTTTGTCCATGTCATCACTAGGGTTGGGCACCGAGAACCGGTTCCTAACGTCTGGTTCCGGAACCGTTACAAAGATGTTTGCATTTGATTCTTTTTTTCGATTCCTAAATGCCCACATTAGTTTGTTTCCACGGCTTGCTCCATTTGTTTACATGGGGTTTGTATAAGGTGCGTTCAGAATGCGACTGCAGTCTGTGAGTGTGTGTGTGTGTGTGTCTGGCTACGGTTTCAGTTTGGAGATAGGAGTGGAAGGAAGATAGGAGCTAAACACCGGTAAAAAGCCCAATAAAGCTCCAGAACACAATCACCAGGAATAAATATTTTCTCCCTGGTAAAGATAGTAGCTCTAACAACTGGTAAAATGATAAACTTGATATTGCAGCCTGTACATGCAGTATGGGGATGCATTTACTCCGCCTCCAGGTGCTAGTGCTTGCCGTCCGGTGAAGCCTGTTCTGTTTACCGCGTTTACCGAGGTCCGTGTGTGTTTAATAAGTTTGTGTATGTCCGTGTGAAAGTCTGCATGTTTATGCCTTTGTCCATCCACTTTTTTCATTATATCCATGGCTTTTAAGGCTCTTATTAAATATTCTTTACTGGAGTCCAGGCCGCCACCGTCTTGGATTATGTCGTCACCTGCGCGTCATCGCCACAAGTCGCACAAGTGCAAAATGACCCAAATTAACTATAAAGAGGTCTTATTTTAGTCTATTTTCTTTTTCAAGTGGTGCTTTTTTGTGGTTTTAGACTCCAATTACATTTATGTACCGTATTTTTCGGACTATAAGGCACACCGGATTATAAGGCGCACTATCAATGAATGGGTCTGACCGGGTCTATTTTCATACAGAAGGCGCACCGGACTATAAGGCGCACCGGTTTGTTATTATTATTATTATTATTATTATTATTATTATTATTATTATTATTAAGGCTCATTAAGCGAAACAAAATAGTCAGATAAGTCAAACTTTATTCAACTCATTAACAATAATTCTCAACATTGTTCAGGTTTAACACATAAAATATAAAACATTACACTCACTTTTTCAGTTCAGTATGTTGAAGCACAGTACTGGTACATATCACTCCGCGAGGCGTCTGACTACGGTAGTCCTGAAGCGCCAAAAATCTATCAAGTGGTGCAGCTTCATAGTTTACTGAAGTTGTACTAAAACATTTTGACATAATTTCATACATACCTGATTACAAGGCGCACTGTCGATTTTTGAGAAAATTAAAGGATTTTAGGTGCGCCTTATACTCCGAAAAATACGGTATATAATATGTTCCCTACAATATAAAAAGGTTCACAATATAACTTTATTATAGTTTATTTCCACTGTATCCAGAATAATAATAATATTTCTCAACTAAAACTGTTGATTGATTTGTCACATGACTGTTCCAGAGTTTGAGTTTGTTTCACATCAACCTTGGCTGCAACTCTTTGTTTTTTAGACTGCTGCCAAATTGTTTGTAATGTTATTTCAGCAAGTTTCACTTTTACAGTTACAGTTGGGGACCTTTGTAATTGAATATCTTAGTTACAGTACAGCAACCAAATTAAACTGTATCAACTAAGTGAATTAATAAAGGCTTTTTCAAATGAAAAATTTCTCCTGTGAAATCTGTGACCTGTTTACCTGCACAACTCAAAGAATCGGAAAGGAGAATAGTTTAGAACAGGAATCGAAATTGAGAATCGGATCCAGAATCTGGATCATCACATATACACACACCCCAGACACACCCACAGGCAGCCAGCTGAGATACTGGCAATTTTAAACTCACCCATTCTTGGGAGGCGAGCCTCGAAAATAATCTTTTAAAAGGAAGAAAGCCGCCGAAAACTTTAGATCTGGGATGAGGCTGGGATGGAGGCTTCTCCATCCTTGACCAAAATTCTCTGGAACAATAAAATACATATTGCAGATGGCTTTACTCAAAGCAAACAACTACACATACAAAACCGCCAAACCCCACCACACAGGTACCTGTGTAGCGTTCTAAATGTATCAATGTGGTACTGATCCAGTGGTATATATTCAGCTGTTACTGGGATGCACCCATTCTGTATTGCAAATGTAAAGGCCTGTAACACTTACCAGTACATATTCATGTCTAAGTTATTTGTCCCTGACACTTCCTTTCAAATGGGACCCTGTACAATTGCTTCAGGTCAAGTTGTGCTTTACTAAGATGCATCTGATACTTGACTTATGTTGTTGAATACATGTATTTGTTGTTTGCTCTGACTATGCACACTATGGCAAGTTCCTGCTGTTGGATGAACAGGCTTTGGCTTATTAGTGCCTGAGCAACAAGGGCCCTATTGTGACTCACCTCGTTTTTTATTATTATGGCCAGAGCAACAATGTTATGTTGGACCCTATTGTAATGCAACTCGTTTTTAATATTATTAATTATTATTATAAATGATTTAATGCATTTTGGAGGGCCTAAACACGTTCAAAAACTCATAAAAATTTGAACGCGTAGTAGGACTGGTGAGAAATTTGATATTTTGGGGGAACTGCACATGAGAATGGCAAAATAACAAAACTCAATAGGGGGGCTAATACAATTAGTTTCACGTACAGCTATGAAATTCTGTAGAATTCTGACATCATTACTGTAGAAGTAGTGTTGTGGCAGTTTTGAATGAAATGAGACAAGTCAAGTTGAAGGGTTACAGGTGAAATGCGTACAAAGGGTTTTTTACAGCACACCGGTCTGGGATTCAAAGGTTTCTCGGTGGGTGTCCAATTAATATGTAGTTTTTTTTCTGTCAGGGTTTTTGTATGCTGCTGACAGCGCTAAGCATAACAATGACAGAGTCTCTGAGAAGAGACCTTGGCATATGTTATCAATAGTGTCTGGCCTGCTTAGGGCAGTTTGATAAGAACTGACCAGTGTTACCTTTGCCAGGTTATCTCCGAACCGTGGTAAGGAGGTCTGGTATATTTTACCCCAGCCGTGGCTCGTTTTTACTGGTAACAACAGCGGTTCGTAATGCCGACTCTGCATCCCGGGTGAGTGCAGGGAGGAAGAAGCAGGCAGGTATCTGCTGGTATGATGTACTTTAATCCTCTCTTTAGGGTCATGAACACGCTGCATCCAAAGTTTACAGAGAGCGCACACGGAGACCATCTACACCCGGACCGACCGGAAAACTACATTTCCCACACGTAAACAACCCGGTTATGCCTTCACTTTCCACAATGCAACACCGCTCTTAAAGCGACAGGCCGCGCCTGTTAACACCAGGAGAGATTCTGTAATCACATATCAATCCCTCCTTTGTTAAGAAAAAAAAAATTTAACACAAATCTATACTATAATGACAGGAAGGTCTGTGTGTTTGTGTGTGTGTGTGTGTGTGTGTGTGTGTGTGTGTGTGTGTGTGTGTGTGTGTGTGTGTGTGTGTGTGTGTGTGTGTGTGTGTGTGTGTGTGTGTGTGTCTGTGTGCGTGCGTGTGTGTGTGGAGCAGATATCTCCCCGACGCAGTGCGAGTTCAACCTGAAACTTGGTCGACGGGTTCCAAATACCCTGAGTTTGTGCATCTGTTATTTTGGAGTAATTTGGTCATTTTCAAATGTTTATTTTAATTTTATTTCACCTCTGGACGGCAGGCTTTGACCTCAGAATGTGAGGGGACGCTAGCACACCATCTATATCTATTTCATTGCACAGCTGTGCCAGCTGAGTTTGGCCCTGATTCGCTCCTGTGGACTTCTCTTTTCAGTCTCTTTTGAATAAAAATACTTTTTTACTGTTCCTTATTTGATGATGACGTTTCAAAACGTTAGTTTGACCGTTTACGCTATTTAGACCGGACGGACCTCACCCGGAAGTGATTGATGGCAATGGCTGCTGTGTTGAAAGCTGCACATTTCTCTGCAGCGCATATATGAGATTGGTGAGGATGATGTTGCAGGGGTTCCTGCTAATGCTGCAGCAACATCTCCTGCAGGATCAAGTGCAGCCAAACCATCTGGTATGATCATAACAGAAGTTGTTTTGCATTCTGCTATAAATAAAATGTATCTATAAATGCTTGGTATAGCAGTGATGACAATGTTTACCATTACCTCATTTAAAGTTCAATTAAAATATATCTATGATCGTATGTAAGTAACAGTGACTTGATGAGCTATTTATATATACATATATATATATGTTTTTTTTGTTTCTTTAAAGGAAAGAGAGCAAAGAAGACACCCAGCCAAGGCCCAAGTGAAATGGACCTGGTCATCATGGAGGCCCTCAGGAGACCTCCTCCTCCTCCACCTATGTCGGCAGATGAAATGTTTTTAAAAAGCCTGCTTCCTACCATGCAAAGACTGCCCCCAGAAAATAGGGACTTTGTAAAATTCCAAATGTATAAATTACTTTTAGATAATCTTCCGGTAAATCTAAATTTAGAAAAATGTGATTAGGTTTTCGATTTGGCTGGGTGGGGTGGGGGCGGGGGCACTCTTTGCATGGTAGGAAACATATTGTAAATGTTCATTTTGAAGAGTTGTAAATAGTTTGTTTAAAATCGAAGTATTAAAGTTAATGCAAATTGTTTAAAATCAAGGTATTATAAAGTTAATGTAAATAGTTTGTTTAAAATTGAGGTATAATGTAAATCGTTTTCTTTAAGAATTGTTGAGTAAAAATGCATTGTCAAGTTTATATTTGCTTTCTTTGTAATTTTTACCAATGCATCTAAACATCTATGTGTACTGCACATCAAGGTTATATATAATGTTCATATAAGAATTTAGAGTTTCCTTTTGTCTTTGTGAGACCTTTAATGTCTTAACTGAATTTCAGAGGTGAGGTTTCATGGATTGTTTATATCTGCTTAAAAATGATGACAAATGTTTCTCCCCCCATTTTTTCATATTTATTATACACATGTTAATGCAGTAGGAAGTATGCTCTAGACATACAGTATGTGGTTGGCTCTTAAGAATCGTTTTGCATGTGCTGGTGCACTATGACAGTCTTGCCACGGAACAGCTCCCTCTGCAGAGAAGTATGATGTGAAGACCTCTCGCACCCAGATGGCCTCTCGTCCAGAGTAGTTGGCGGCAACTCTCCCCAATCCTGGCAGTGGCTCCACCTCAGCAGTCAGATTTTTCCCCCTGGCTGTGGTAGATGTGTCGCAGGAAGTTGTGCAGAACACAGGTTGCCTTTACACACTTCTCTTGAAACAAAATTTACTGTTCACTAAATAATTAGCCCTCCCCTGAAACTCTTTCAAACATGAATAAAAATCTAATCATTATTGTTTTCAATACGGACAATTTAGAAACTCCAACCAACCTAACAGTCATTGGTTTTTTTTGGAATGTGGGAGAAAACCGGAGTAGCAGGAGAAAGAAAACCCACACGAGCACAGGGAGAACATGCAAACTCCACACAGAAAGGACGGAAGTTTCCACCCGAAGGCAGAAACACACATCGTCCTTACCATGAGGCAGACATGCTAACCACTATGCCACCATGCTCCTCTATGTTGTCTTTTTGCATTTACAGTAGTCTATACCTACATTATTTCTTCATTGGTATATATTCTCCACTAATAGTAGCTTTCTCCACATTAGTTATAAGATTTATTTATTATTTTTTCTAATTTTCCCTTATCACAAAAACAAACGGACAAACAGGAACATCACAGGAACAAAACAAAAAACAACATTGACCAATAAACCCTTTTCTTTAATTATTCATGTATTTATTTTGTTAGTTTAGCATCAATGACCAGACTCTAATGTTATTTCTACAAGTCCCCAGAGCAGAGCTGCTGAGTGACCTGCTACAACCTAATACAGTGAAGAAAACAGCACCTCAGATGAACTGACTACTTAGTAGCACACTGAGAATGTACCTCAGCCTCACACATTTGGGCCCAGCTGGAAAAAAAACACCCTGTAACAGTACCTCAGGCATCTGAAACCCAATACCACATTGGGGCTGCTTCTGTTACAGATGTTTAACTCCCAACTCAGTCCAAATGGCTCTGACCAAGACCCTATCCTACTAGAACCTACTCCTTGTCTCGGTGGGCACTAATGTTAGAATCACTCATTTTGTGTGGATTTTAAGGCAAAAGCTTACCTTAGACTCTAGATTTATTGTAGAAAATACAAACAATGTGGTCCAGCAACAAGACAAATCATACCAGAAATTTAGAAATGCTTGACTGTTACACATCTCTTGTTTTGGGGGGAAAAAAATGAAATTTTCCCAGTATTTTTGATTTCACCACCACAATCTAAGATTTTAACGAGGGATATCTCAATCAGATTTTTTTTGCCTCCGAGTCCTTTTTTTTTGAGAATTGGCCGATACCGAGTCCCGATCCGATACTTCTATAATACATTAAAAAGATAAAGAAGAGCAAAAAAACAGTTGCAGGATGTCCCTTATTTATTTTATTTACCTTATTTTAACATTTAACTCTAAACAGAGCACTTCTGTGACATAGCTTGATCAATCAAGCAATAAAGTAAAAGAAAATCCACTTCAAACTTAAGTGCAAGATTAAATAATATTAAATAAAAATGTATAATATATAATTGCTAGTGCCTCATCTTAAAATACCCAACAGGCATGTTAACAAATAAGAAAATAAAAGTGCCACAGTGCTGTAAAGTAAGGCCAGTAATGAGCTTTTAGGAACTGCACTCTTAATACTTACTCTCCTCATTTATGTAGTTTCACAGATTGAAATGTATGTTTTTTCTTGATGAAAAGTATGACAACTTAATTTTGTTGGCATTGAAGATGCAGAGCATGTAAAGTATTATCTGCTTACTAAATAAAGTGTGTGATGTCTGCTATATAGAGGTTGATTTAGAACACACCTGCACGTCCTGTTGTAGGCGCTTGATATAGGAAGTACTGCAGTAGATTGACTTAGGATGGTCTATTCCAGGGGTGTCAAACTCATTTTAGTTCAGGGGCCAAATACAGAGCTGTTTGATCTTTTGCGGGCTACAGATTTTATGCAGGAAATTGCAACATTATTGTGCCCTAGTTTGCACTTCTACATATACATAAAATACAAAGTATGTAGGAAACCGACAATATTCTAGCAATGAATGATAAATATCAGTCCCAACTTAAATTTCCTAGATCTTTTGACCAATTACTATTTACCTAAGGGAAATATTATGGAATAATTGCAGGTAAAATGAAAGATTTTATAAGAATTTTGAGTTTTTTCAACACTAAATATGACTGTAATCATGTTACATATGCACCAGGAGTTTTAAGTTTCATTTACACAATGATTCATGTTTTCTCTATGTTCACTCTCTCCTTTGGGCCGAATTGGATGCTCCAAAGAGCCGGATTATACACGCGCACACACAAATCACACAAACACTCATGCACGCGCAAACAAACACTTGTGCGGAGCAGACAAACGCCCTCAAACATCTGTGTGCAGTGCACACACACACTAGCATCAGGCTAGTTACCAGAGAGGCTAACGATACTTTTGGTCTCTTCCAAACAGAACAAATATTATAGAGATTTACCTGCTGTTGAACTCCTTTATTCACAATTGTCTGAGAACTTGGGTCTAACTCTCCACCTCCGCTCTGCATCCAACTTGTTCTGCTGACCAAACAACAGACAGGGCTCCTCCTCTTTTTGACACATGTTATTCTGTGTCATCATGTTCTACTAATTCTGCAGTTTTCTTATCCATTTACAGCGTAATCAGAGCGCTACTGCTTACCTTCACAGTGCAACATTGAAAAGGCTCCGGTCTGATGCGGCGTTGCGTAGCATTCCGAACGTTGTGTAATCAATATACCGGTACGGGGGTATATTGAAAATTTATATCATAACGAAAATATATACAGGTATTTGGTATGAACCGATATACCGCCCACCCCTATAATGATAATAAATATACATAAATATCCGAGTCCTGATTGGGAGATAACGTCCGATTCTGATTGAGTCTGAAACCATGTGATCGGGCCCGATTTCCGATCATGTGATCAGATCGGGACATCCTTAATTTTAACAAGTTCTTTATCTAGTCAATCATTGAACAGGCAAGGCACAGAGTGACATCCATGATTCTCCGTGCACAGCAGCCACACCAGACTGCACACGGTGTCCAGCTTTTTCTCTCTCACACACACACTTTACTCTGCATTTCCTTATTCAGTGGCTGTTAATATTGACAATTGTTTTATTTAAATTATTTCCTCATACTAGAAAGGTTAACTGAGTCTTTTTTTTCATCTCTTTTGTGTTTTATGTCAACATTTACTGCCGCTGATCTCTGCGTGTGTGTTTGCACCTGGTTTTTAGTCCTGAAACCAGATTACTTAGGTTAAGTTAGAAATCACAAAAATTACATTAAAGCACATTTATTGAAACTAAGTGTTGTAGTATAATCAGGAAGAGTGTATCTATGTGTGCTCTGAGTTTGATGACACTACCACTATCCCATGTGAAGGTATTGTTTTTTTTTTTCTTTTTTGTATCTTTTTCCGGGGTTACAATTTGCAGACGGCCCCTGAACATTCCAGCCACAGTCGGCTCCGTGTAGAGGCCAATACAAGTTCCAATGCGCGGAGGACGGCTCATTTTGAGGAAAATCTGCTTGTAGCTTGCAGACCACCTTGCTGTGATTGCAACAAAGTATCGGTTTTGTAAAAGCAATGTTCTGTTGATGAGTTATTGGTCCGGAAAAGCCGAATCTGTGAATATCTATGTATTTTAATTAACAATTGCCAGCAGGGAACCTTTTTCCTAGGAGTTTGTAAAGTCACCAACTCACTCAAAGGGTTTCTTCTATTTTCCTCACAAAATGGCTCTGAACAAAGTTATCCCTACCTGGGGTTTCCACTGGATACGTCTCTGCTGCGCCATGGCTGCGATCCGATTTTGCGCTGCTGTCCGCTGTCCGGCAATCCCCACCGGTTGCATTTTGACTGCACCACGGTGCAGTCCATAGACATTATATACATAGACGCCTCATGGACTGACGCTACCTATTGGAGCTGACGATCAGCACAGCCGCCATCTTGGACAGGTCTCTAATGCGCCCGGCCTGCATTTATTTCGACTGAGGAAGGTGTATCCCCAATTACAATAATAATCAAAACTCCTCGAATTTTTACATGGTTTAGTTTGTTACACATGGCAGAGATTTAGTTATGATACAGGACACTGTCAACATTGAAAAGGCTTTCAAGCTAAAATGGTAAATGGACTTGATTTTATATAGCGCTATATCACCACACTGAAGCAGTCTCAAAGCGCTTTACATATCAGCTCATTCACCCAATCACTCACACACCAATGGGACAGGACTACCATGCAAGGCGCTAGTCGACCACTGGGAGCAACTTAGGGTCTTGCCCAAGGACACTTCGACACATAGTCAGGTACCGGGATCGAACCCCCAACCTCTCGATCAGAAGACGACCCACTACCACCTGAGCCACGGTCAGGTATTATGATCTAACAAAGACATGTGGTAGACTATGGCATATTGGTAAATGTATAAATTAATTAATTTGATATTTCATTAAAGAAACAAGTTTGATTGTTCATTTGAATTTATTACACACACACACACACACACACAATGTATTATATATTTCATAATTGCTATTAACTCATTGAGTGCCATTCACGTCTATAGTGTTTTTCGGCTGGGGTTGATAGGAGACAGTGTGAAGGAGCTCTCCTAAGTTGTACCATGATGTAGTGACCAATGGGTAGCAGCAGCGCACCTTTGAATGAGAGATCACCCGTGATGGGCAGAGCTCAGAGGGAAAGGAAAGGAGTTTACGAGACAGAAAATGGTGCTAAGAGAGTTGATGCTGAAGATCCCACCAGCTCACACTCGACCAGAGCATGTGTGGAACCTAAGTGGATTATTGAGAGTGTGGCGATGGTGAGAAAACAATCAAAAAAAGGGGGCAAGCGATGAGACTTTGCACGTCCGGGAGGAGGAGGTGGTTATGTGTGTGGAGAATGAGGGGGGAGAGACTTGGAGGATGGACAAAATACAGTAAGAACATCATTAAACTCTGGCTTAGATAGTAAAATAATAATAATTTTGCCATCAAAAGCTCGGTCTCAGTGTTGTTTTTTGTAGTTTTATAGAAGGAAGCCTATGTTGAGGTGTCCCTAAAGCAAAAAAAAATTGCTTCAAAGTCACTAATAGGTTTTTTCAGAAAAAGCCGTTTTTTCTCAGCTTTTTGTCACAAACTGGCGATTTGTGTAAAACTTGCCTCTATTCAACTGCTGATTACAGAAGAACAAAACAAACTAGACACAAAATTATTTATTCTAATGAAAGTAGAGAGTCTAGTCTTTCGGAATGTGGTTTCAGATGTCAGATTGTCATAGTACAAAATATTCTGTGGGTCTTTAAAAATCAGTCAAAATGCTCTAAAACGGCTGCCACTGAGGAGGTAGAAATTTTTAAAAAGTCTGGCACTGAATGAGTTAAGAGTGTTGAGCTAGTTACTGAAAAAGTAACTAGTTACTGTTTCTAGTTACTTCATTCACAAAGTAACTGGAAAAAGTAACTTTTGAGTTACTTAGAATTAAAGAATTGTACTATTTTTTTCAGTCATTTGTGTTCATACAGCTTCATATCAGTGCTGTATCAGAAAATAATCCACTGTTGATCAACTCTGTGTTGGAGAAATAGTGGTTAAGGAAGCTGGCTTGTAATCAGAGGGTCAGTGGTTTGAATCCCTCTTACCCCTACTGTTACTGTATTAACAGTGCTTTGGATAAAAACCTCTGATAAATTAAATGTTATTGTATCCAACCCTACAGTTTCTAATCATTTACATTCACAGTACTAAACTCTGCTCAGTATTAGTCTTTACAAACACCAATCTGACTGAAACACAAGTATTCTTTCAATACCAGTTTATTTACCTGAGACCAGCAGAAATTGAAAATGTTTCAAGGAATTGGCTTCAGCATCATAAAAACAGTTGTGTTTAGCCCTTCAGCGTTTTCTTAGAGCTTCACTGATGCATGTATCTTTTGGAGGCTGATTGGTAAAATAATTCTCAAATTTCCATTGTGAGAAGCTCGTCCTGCTCTCGCTTTTACGTGCCATGATTGGTGCACGTGATGAAAACAGAGACACGCCGACAAGGCTTCTTCTTTTTCTGTTTTACCGTGGTTGGCACGACATCCTGCAAAAAATATGTAGCGCCACTGTAAACAGGAAGTACACTGCAGCTAGCAAAGTAACAGACTAATGGACAAACGCACCATATTGTAACGGTAATTCTTTAAAAATATATTGCGTTAGAGTACTAGTTACTGTCAAAATAACGTTACCACCCAACACTGGTTATTAATAATAAGATACAGTATGTATAATAGGGTATAAAATTATATAATTTAAAAATACATTATATAAAACAAAACAAAATTTAACAGAATAAAGTTCAGCTGTATTAATCATATTTTATGTCTTAGTTTTTTTTAAAACACTTTTATCCCAATATGCAAAATATGAAAGATGATAAAAATTTAGTTTGGTTCTTTGTTTGATTTGTTTTCAACACACTAAAAAAGGTTGAAAAACACTGCAATACATCACTAATTCCTAAACATGCAGAAAGAACTAGCAAAGTGTGATATTAACTTTTGTTTTCTATATGAATCATCTCTCTTAGCATGCAGAGTAAAAATACACCTCCTTGGAGATGACATGGGAAGTTGAAGACAGATGGGGTCGCACCATCTCTAAGCCTGACAATCTGACCCGTCCTGTCAAAATCATCAGGTTTGAAGTGCTCACGAGAGAGCATCCCCCCCCCCCACCCCAAAATCTTAAAACAACTTCCCATTGCCTCCTCAAGCCTGGATCACTGGAAAACCTTCAAAATGTAAAGAAGACAAAAACAATACGAGACAATGAGAGAGTACCAGTTCCTGCTCTTATACACATCAGTAACATTAGTTACAATGACATATTATAAATGGTAAATAAACCAAAAGTATTGTTCAATTTTACTTGTGACAGGTCATCCCACAGGATCTGTTTTGAATACTGCGCCGGTTATTGCAAGCTGTACATAACACCAGCAGTTGCTCTCGAGTGCTATCGTAGAGTGAGGAGACCTGTCCAATATGGTGGCAACGTTTCATGCGTTCCAGCTCGTCATGAGGCATGAGTGCAGTCCGGTTGACGTCACAAGACCGAGTTTTCTTGATATTTACCTTATTGCACGAGAACGCAGTTAAAGGAAGTGTTATCAACTTTTTTTTTTTTTTATAGTGAATTACAATGACATATACAACAACAAAGTGCAGCAATATTCACAAACAAGTACAGATACAGATGGGCATTTATGTGGTTAATAGAGCCAGAGAAATAGATTGAACGACATATATAATTAGAAAATAAATAAAAACACAGAAAAAAGAAAGGAGATAAAACATAAATTAATAAAGATAAATAAATAACAAAGGGGTGACAGGGAAATACATGAACACTTTTCACACACATATATATATATATATATTACATTATTTACTTTCACAGCTTTTTTGTTTGTTACATGTTTTAATGTATTAAAATATCAAGTTTACCTTTTGTTGTTGTTGTCCTAGCCACATTTTTTAGCTACAGCTGAAGTGTTTTATTTTGATAATTAACCGGATGTTTTAATATGTGCTTAACTTCCTGTTTCACTGCATTTGCTCTGTGTTGATTTGTTGGGTTGTGCTTGGGCATCTGCCAAAAATAGAAGTCATACAAATTTCTGGCGAAGGGCTCCGGACTGTCGCAGCTGGGACGGAGCAGATACGCAGAGCACCGGGCCCGGTGGAAATTAACACAGACTAAAGTGTGAACCTATCAGTGGCGTGGTAGCATCCGCATCCAGTGTAAATTGGAGGTTAAGGCATCAGTTTCTTGCTAAACATTGACTGACAGTCTGCCCATTACCCACCCTTACAAAACAGAATGTTCTTGACAAGGCTCATTTATGATGGGAGCCAAAAAGCGCAGAGTTAAAATAATAAAAACATTCAGAGCTTGAGGTAATTGGTTTTGAATGCTCAGGTACTGCTACAAAAAACAGTCTATGTTTTACTAAAAGATTTTTTCAGTCATAGGCAACAGGTAAACAAAGTACAAAAGTGTATCGAGTGCACTGTCGACTGCTCCGATCAACAGTCACGTGGGGTGAGGAGACCCAGACCCGCCGTAGAGCGTAGAGAGAACAGCGAGGTAACCGGGTCCATGGCCCCGGGAAACGGGGAGTTGGGAGAGGGACAGTGTAAAAATCACTTTAAACATAACATCATGTCTGCTCCTCTATTAGCCTCCACAGCATGTTGGTCATTGTTTACTGTTAATGAAACACACAAACACACTGTAGGTACAGAGACAGCGCAGAGTAGCGATAATAACAGGAAACACCTTTTGTCTGTGTTTGACTTCGTTTGGCGGTGCTTCACGTGCAGCAGTCACAAGAGGAAACAATAAAACTCTTTTAGTCCGTCTTGGTTCTCTCTGTGACTCAATCCACTGCAGAAACAACTCTCGTATTGCTCCATAAAAAGTTGAAACATCATGGCGGTGTGACTGGAAAAAGCAGTGACCGGGGCTGAGGTTTGGAACGGACCAATCACAGCGCTAGCTGATGATCCGTCAAGGCGGTTGTGAGGATTTTTGCGTGGCGCACCTTTGTGCACCTACGTGCATCTACGGCGGAGGATTTTACGCAGAACCTTAAATCAGGCTTTAGGGTTCAGTGTCTTGCCCAAGGACACTTCGACTCAAACCCCCAACCTCAGAATTCTGCATTTGTAAAAGGCTTTGTTGTGAGTTCTTGTCATAGTTGGAGAAATTTAGTCAAACTATTTCCCTGTGGAGATGGTTGGATCACTGCCTGCTTGTCCCGGTCTCTTGTATGCATACACATGGATAAATGAACTCCTCCAGACACATTCACACTTGCTGATCTTGACAGTCTGTGGGCAGGAACAAAAGAGCCACATAAGATACACAGCATTTACTGAAATTGCACCCTTGGAGAGCAGCTGCCATAAATACTCTATGCTTACTTAAGAAAGTAAACCAAACACAACATCCACAATGACAGCTACACAATGATACATTGGCAAAAGCACAGAAACATTGACATCAAACAGCCTAATCAACATCAGCATAAAAAGCATTGCAGTCTGAGTATCTGAAGTACTGAGTGCCTTTTGATGCACTTTCATACACATAAAAGCAAGAGTAGGATTTGTATGTGCTCAGTAAACCTATATCATTGATAGCCGTGTGTGGAGGAGCTTCTGCTTAACGGCAACATTAAAGCATAACTACCACTTTTTTTTTGTCAAGCTTTTAGTCAAAGTATTTAAATTTTGCATATTTTGTTGTAAAATGTAAGAGTGACTGCCCTTTATGGGTTGAAACCGTGCTATTACAATTGAACTTTGCTATTGGCTGAAAGGAGATTCTGTGATGTCATTGGACCATTGTGTGTCACTGTTGTCTCTGCCCCTCCTATAATAATGATAATACATAAACTTCATAGTGCTTTTTTGGACGCTGAAAGAATCCATGGATTATTCTTTCACTCCACACTTAGTGGTGGTAAGCTACTATTGTAGCCACAGGTGCCCTGGGGCAGACTGACGGAGGCGAGGCTGCCATAGTGCTGCCTTGCCTCCGCACTATGGCAGCCATAGAGGCTGTCTCCCATCCAACGACTAACCAGACCTGCTTATCTTCTGAGATCTAATGAGATAGGGCAATGACAGGCTGGTTTGGCCAATATAAGAACTAGCAAAACTAACAAACTATGGACCGTATACATAAACCAAATGAATAGCATGAAAGAAAATGATTCTGCTGACATCATCAATCCAGATCATTCAAAAGATGATGGAATTCATATCAGGTGAGTATGGGACCAGTCTAACACTGATGATTGGTGTTCAGACAGCTCTGAGTGATTCTGGCTGTGTGTTATTGTGCATGAAGGTTGCATGATGATGTTGGCTGATGATAGTGGCAATAGCATCTTCCCTTTTGACATCACACGGGTAGATTTTAAATAATTTCCTTTAGCCTTTGGAGCAATCAGCAAACACAAATATCTTGCCTGAATAAACTGAATATTCTATTCAATTATTTTTTTTAAATGCAATTTGTTGGGGTTCTATTGTTTTTGTTTATCATTGTATTAATATTGTATATATTTATGAATGTTGTATATATTCTATTTGTACTAGTGGTGTTTTTCTAGACTGGTGCCCTGTCCAGAGAGAGTTGGAGAGAGACACAAGCATACCTCTCCGACCCTGAAAAAAAGAAACAATGGATGGATTCTTAAATTATTAATCTATAAATAATCATTGTTTTTATATAAGTGAAGGAACATTAAGTTAACAAAAACGTTTTTTTAAAGAAATAATTTTTTTTGTTCTATAATTACAAGCTTTCAAACAATCGTAAACTACTCTTTAGCCTTGAGGTGTTGAAATATATTCAAATGTAAATAATAAATAAAGAAGGAGATAATTAATGTAATTCACAGTTTTAATTAGTAAACAGTTCGTAATTCAACATCACTTCTGCTAAGCATCCTTAGCAACACCATAGCAGGATAAAGCAGGATGAATGTACGTTGACACGAACAAACTATATGAATCATATACAAACCGAATGACAGTTAATTTCTCACTAAAAATGTTTCACTAAAAATATTGTCAAAACGAAGCTAAAGCCACAAGCTCTCTGAATATATAGCAATTTCCAGTGAAAATGTAATGTTTTTCAAATGACAAATGACATGTAGTATTTCTATGCTTTGAGAGGCGTATGCGTAGGTACTCTATGCATTGAGCAGTAGACAAGCATAGTCATCTACGCTTTGGAGTGAGAGTGGGTTAGGCCTAAACCCTAAACAAAACTGCAAAAGTAACATACACAAAAAATCTGCTAAAAATAACGTAGGCCTGCATGTGTTTGGACAGTAGAAGTAAGAGTGCCTGAAGTCGAACCACGGTTAAAGTAAGGAAACTCAGAAAAAAGAGTGTGTGAATGAACGAGGAAATTTGAAAATTGTAAATTAAAGTGTAAAAAAATTAGGGAACAAAAACCAACAATGCTCATACAAAAAATGAGAAACAGGACCTGGAAGAAAAATATTTTTTTGCACAAGTAGGATGCTACTTTAACATGAATATTCTTTTGTGAATCATGAACTGAAGCAGTCGTCTCCTAAGCTGAAAATGTGTTTGTTTTACATTCCGTGTACTGCTGAGGCAATGAATTACTTTCTCTTAAAATACCCATACTCCTCAACAAGTGGTCGTTGAACAGTCTGCACAATTTAGTGCTTCAGGCTAATGAAGTTCTGAATAAAATGACGCAATAAAAAGTAACAATGTTTTCATTATCAGCAACTGCTGATTTGTAATCTAGTGTATGAAGGTACTGTGATTTCCTCCAGTGGTTTCCACATATAAGAGTCTAATTAGTAATCAGCGCAAGTGCTCGGTACCAATAGAAGACAGAAAGAGATGATCTGCAGAATACCTTTCCTTCCCTCTGCTGAAGCTTGAGCTTTCAACAAAGTGCCGCTATTTAAATCAATACTTCCCTCATTACAGAATGATGAATATTTCATCAGCAAAGACTATTATTTCAAATGAATAATTTAACTGTGTTATATCAGTGAGAGTTGGGGGTTCAGTGGTACCCTGGTCCCTTAGCTTTTAAACCCAATCACTCATCGTGAAGCTTTCTAAAGTATGCATAACCCTGCCAAAAAGGTCATGTATTAGCCTCACATGTTTTTCACTGTGAAAATGTCAGGTTCACAGTTCAAACTGCAGACAGTAAAGATATCCACATTTCCAATTAACCATTTTATATTCTGTGTATTTTATCAAGAGCAATTCTCTATATTTTACTGAGCCTCACGCTTGAGTGGATCCCACATGGATGTATGGCTTTGGTGCTCATTTTGGATGTAAAAAGCACACGTGACTAAAAAGAGCCATCTATCAAATGTTTGAAAACTGTCGGTAGAATAGTAGCTGTTACATAAACCAATGAAAATCACATTGAACAATGACCCAGATAAATAACGTAAATAGTATTGATGTATGCAATAAAACTAATTGATTCCTTTATTATTGATCCTGTAACGCATAATACCATAGTCACAAAGAATGTAATTTGATTAATTAAGACGTAATTAATTTTCCAACTTAAATTTGAACTGTAATACATTGATTACTGCCCGTTCACCAGAGGCACCGTATTTGGTACATTGCACTTACTTTAAAAATGAAACTGACAGATGTGACTGTGAAGGTGGGACTTAGACCCAGTGAACCTCACTTTAGTAACTGAGTCTTAGTTAGCAAAACTACTGTATGTACTGTAGGTAGACAAATTGGCTTTGCCATCAGTTGATCACAGCAACACCGTTCAAAAGTGTTATTTATTTATTTATTTATTTATTCAGTTTATTTCCGACATGGTTGCTTTCACAAAAGTTTTGTTATTCTTTTCTTTTTTTTTTTTTGTACATGCCGAAAAAGGAGACGAGAGAAGCAGTTTGCTTATCAAGTCTCGTCGCCTGCTTTGTACACAGGAAATTTACATCAAAGCTTGTCTCTCTGGTCAAACAGTCTTAGGTTGTTCTGAACACAATTTCATTTTTTTTCTTTTTGTCCTTTTTTATGTAGGATTTATTCTCATCTGTAGTCAGTGTTGTCTTTTTTCATTCCTCCTCTCCATCGTTGTTCGTGTCGTCCTTGTTCCCTGCAGATTTCATTCCCCGACTTTGTTTACGTTCCTCCAGTTCAAAAGAAAACTTCATCGTCTTTCGAAGTTCCTTGTTTTGTCCCTGCATCAAGGTTATTCTAGCTGTTAATAGCTATTGACAGTGCTGTGTTTTCCAATGTTAGATTTAACCCTTTCTCGTATAAACACATTACTATGTCTTAGTTTATAAGCAGTAATTTAAATTTGACCCAATAAGGGAAGAATAGTTTATCTTCAGTGTTTTGGTATGTAGTATTTGTTGTAATTTCCATAGGATGTAGTTCTGTTTTCAATGTTTTGTCTTTAAGATGTTTTTTATATAATCTTTTTTTTTTTTTTTGCATGTGTTTGCGTATGTTTCTGGGTGGATGTTGTCGTTAGTATTAAATATTGTAAGTATTGGTAAATGGTCGGAGATGTCATTTATTAATATTCCATCTATCATTTTGGTTAGGTTCTCATTAAATATGTCTATTTTGCAATCAGGATACAAACAACAGATTAATATGTTCTCTCCCTTTGGTCTCGTTATTTTTACTGTTGCACATTCTCCATTTTATTGTTATCTTTTATGTATAATGCCTTTTATCATAAAGTTCATACCTTTTTGTTCATTTAGCCAAGTTTCTGACAGTGCCACATTGAATTCTGTCTCCGAAAAGTAAGCACAACCTGAGTCTTGTTTCCAGTGTTTATATTGATCTGGGTCCATCTCCATGATTACCATCAGGAATGTTGTTGTTTAGGTGGATCCTTTGTATTTTCCCAAGTCTTCCATCGTTTTGATGAAGATTGGTTTTCCGTTCTCTTCTCCCAGTGGTGTGATATAAATCCTGCCGTTTCTTGTCCACGTCTTCAGAATTTTTCCTCCTTTTTAATTTGGCGTGCCTTCCATGCGATGCTTGCGTTTTGTTTTGTCAGGTGTTCATTCATGAATACCTTCGTTTTTTTCAATTTCTTGCCTTGCTTCAATACATCTTCTTTAAATTTCAGATTCGTGAAGGTGATTTTTACAGCTCTTGTGTCATCACGCTTTGGCAAGAGTTGGCAGGAGTTGATGTTGTTAGGGTTCAGGACAATGTTCTTTGACTCCAGGTAATCAATGACCTGTTGTTCAATCGATTTTGTGTCTTCGTCACTCGCTTCCGTTGTCTGTCTCAACCTGGGTGCTATCTTTAGGCCTGTAATGATAACATCTTTCTCTCTTTCCTTTTGTTCCAGCTCTTCAACCCTCGCGTTTAGCAGTTTTACCTCTTCAGCATTCTTTACATTCTGTTGTTCCAGTACCTTTACTTCACTTTGAAGGCTTTCCCGTGATTTTTCCAGCGTCTTTTCCAACGACTTTATCTCGGCTGTGACCTGTGCAGATAGATCGTCCTTGATAGACGATAGATGGTCTTTGAGATTTCGTATCATCTCCTTGACCTCTTCCAAACCCGGATCAGGTTGTGTATGGCCTTTTTTTTTTTACCATTTTTCTTTTTGTCTTGGGTCCAAGTTTTGTGTGTGTGTACAGTTGTGTAGTCGTGAGCTGTCTACCAACAAGCTGGCTTTCAGAGCCAATTCATTTTAGTACGTAATAGTTCCGACTCCAAGCTTTGTTTTACAAGTAAATGGTAAATGGACTAGATTTTATATAGCGCTTTATCACCACACTGAAGCAGTCTCAAAGCGCTTTTACATATCAGCTCATTCACCCAATCACTCTCACATTCACACACCAGTGGGACAGGACTGCCATGCAAGGCGCTAGTCGACCACTGGGAGCAACTTAGGGTTCAGTGTCTTGCCCAAGGACACTTCGACACATAGTCAGGTACTGGGATCGAACCCCCAACTTCTCAATCATAAGACAACCCTCTACCACCTGAGCCACAAACTTTTGTCCTTTAAAGCTGCCTTTGCATTCTTCTCCAAATGCAATACCCAAAAGTTTGTTCTGCTGTTCAAGTCACATGACCATTGATCAACCACCTGTTTTTTTATGATGGAGTCAACAAAAAACTTTTGAGCAGCAATGTTTACCTTTGACATTTGTTTGTGAATAATCCCTAAGGATTTAGGTAAACAACATTTGGATGACATACACAATTACATTTAAAAAAATGTTAGTTATGTGGTGAAACACCTTTAAACGAAGAAGGTCCGGAGTTCAATCCATTCAGCTTGTCTGAACTATCAACCTAAATATTATAATTGAATTATCATTAAATCATTAATCTTTCCCAATGCTTTTGTTTATTGCATAAAAATGAAATACGGTAACAATAAGAAATTAACCAACTGTCATTGGTTTAATAAACTCAGAGCAAGTTCCTGGGTATAAATGTGTCTTCAGAAATATTTCATATTTGCAAAAGAGAGTGCTCTAGTATTGCTGATAAGTCCTGTTTGCAGAGATCCATTTATGTAATCTCTCACAATGTGTATCTCTTGACTGCACTGATAGCAATGGTGGAAAGCTATCTTGATCTATCTTTCTGTCCGTCCCCCATTCCAGCTACTAAATGACAAACTACACTGTTCTCTGTGGATCAGTGGCTCATAAGTATAAACCAATTTCCTTTACAAACTGCACTCAGGGAAATAAACAGACACACTGCCTTGGGAGTCCCACACTGCATACGATTCACTAGTCCATTATTCATTTTAACGTTGCAGAACTTTAATAAATGCGTCTATCTCTAGATAAAAAATCAGAAGTAAATATTATGTAGTAAAAAACAACTTTTAAAAAATCTTTCTAAAATCTTAATTGCAAAAACATGTTGAAAAAGATGATTTTTGTCAGCTGCTTACTCCAAATAATTAGTAATGGTAAAATTAGGGTTAAGTTTTTTCAGTTTCTGTTGTTTCTTTGCTCATCATTATGTTACTTGTACACATTGACGTTTGCCACAAAAATTGAGAGATTATGAAAAAAAACATATTTCAACAGTTAAATAGAGAATGATATTGGCGCCCTGAAGTACTCTTCAAGAAATTGTCAAATGGAAATATTTCTGAAAACACATAAAATAAGTTATACTGTATATCTCAAATCCTATAATCCATGCATTAGGTTGTAATTGCACCATCCATGTTTCACTGATAATAATATACATATACCAGTTTCGGTGAAGTGCCATTTTAATGTAGTGATTTTAATTCAGTGTGTGCAAAGAGATACCATCTATTATCTTATTTCACTTAAATGGTCAATTTATTCATTTTCCTTTTTTTTTTACCTTGTCTGCATATACTATCGAAGGTCAACACTACATGTAGTCCAATCTTTTTGCAACAGCTAAACATGTTTAATTCTTGCAATAAAACACATTTTATTGTTTAGTCTCTAAGACAAGGTAAGCTCAACTTTATTAGAAGGAAAGACATAAATAGAGAGAGCAGCGTTACACTGTTCTGGAGGAATAGAACAGGAACCCACCTGGGAACACTGGCGGAGCCCCTAAGATAGCCCTACCCCAACCTCTACTCTGGCAACCAGCACAATGAGCACAATGGAGGGTTCCCCCGCTGCCCCAGACCGCCTTCTATATCGTATGCGACGGACGTGCAGCACCAAGAGGCCGGAGCTGTGGACCGCAGCACTAAAGGACATCGCCCAATGGGGTTCCCCTGCCGCACATGAAGGCATGCAAGGCCACAGCCGGTGGCGCCCGTCCAAACCAGCCAGACACTAATGCCCCCCCAACCACGGCCATTCCCCACGCCAGCCTGATGGACCCCACTAGCCAATGGAAAAAAAAAAAAAAAAAAAAAGGGAAGTCGGTGTGTCGGATATATGAAGAAAAATTCTGATTGGAATTAATATTATACTTGAAATTCAGACTGAAAATCAAAGTTTAATAGTTTTAAAAAAAGAAATCCAACGTTCATGTTATTTTGTTTTTTTCTGAGAGCAGACATCTTCTCAATGAAAATTAATTCTGTGACATACATTTTTTTTGTAAACATGTGTTCAAAGCATTGTGCAAAAAATAAAAAAAACAAACACCCTTATTTACAAAATTCAAACTCCTTTCGGGTAGAGTTGTGCACATAAACAATATGCAGATTGTTTAGTGTTGAATTACTGTCCACTAGTGTTGTGTTCAAGACCACACTATCCGAGACCAAGACAAGACCAAGACTTCCGTGAGCTGAGATCGAGTCAAGACCAAGACCAAGACAAGTCGAGACCGAGACCAAGACCATAAACATTTTTTTTTTTTAAATATATAAATAAATAAAATGATGACAACGTTCAACAGTTAAATAACATTCTTTCTTTAATTTTTAGTTTCTTTGAAATACATTTGACGGAGAAAAATGGTGTCTGGAAAAAATTTACCAAAATATTAAAACTACTGCAACTGATAAATTCACAATTATTGTACATGTTTAAAAACAAGATTTTTATGTCAGCTGAATGTACAGTAAGTGTTTAAAATTATTTCTGCCAAGAAATAACATGGCTGGTCACCTACACACCGCAGAGTGTTTCCTCTTTGCTCGGGTTGGGCATCGTTTGGATTTGAACGATTCTGATTCCGATTCTCAATTTGGAATCCTGTTCTAAACGATTCTCAATTCCAATTCTTTGAGTTGTGCAGGTCAACAGGTCACAGATTTCACAAGATAATTTTTTTGTTTGAAAAAGCCTTTACACATTACAAAGGTCCCTAACTGTAAAAGTTATGATTGTATTATATTCTAATGTTTAGAATAATCTGGCTCGTCTTCCTTTCTTTTTGTTCACAGCATAACCTTATAATTAGTTCTAAAAAATGTGTTTACAGCTAATTTTACTGATTATTGTTACACATCATCCTGCACGTGCATTATATACAGTATAAATGTAGATTTAACCAAGTGCGAGAGAAACAATTTCATTAAATACAAAGCAAACGACATGCAAACAGAAAAACAAAGGTAGAAATAGTGTATTTAAATTCTGAAATTATTGAGTTGTTAAAGTGCTGAGGTGCAGCGGAGGGTCTTCTTCTGCAGAGACGTGATGATGAGGGGTCCGAGTAAAACCCAGAATTCTGAGAAATTTCCAAGGGTACAAATATGCACATAAATGCATATTACTGGTATATTAACCCATATAAACCAAAAAATATGGAAATGGGACCTTTGACTGTTGCAAATGTGTAACATATTACTGGTATTTTGAGAACAGGACACGTTTTTTGGTTTATATGGGTTAATATACCACTAATATGTATTTATATCCTCGGAAATACCCGGACTTGATGATGAGCTGCTACACTCCGTTACCGTCCTGCTGTCGTTCATATATCCTCAGGCAACGCCAAGTCTGACCTCTTCATCGACCAACGAGCACGTCTGACATTACGGAATGCAGATGTTTATGTGCCGTGAAGTGTCACGCGGTACTAACGTCATCACGTTTTGTGTGCGGGTCCAGTTGAGTTGTGTGTGGCACGATGTTTGGCCCATCTCTTCCAGCAGGACCATCGGGCCCTAATTTAAAACATCTCCAGAAAAAATGTTTAAGGACCATGAATATTCCTTGTGATTGATTAAAGTGGTCATTTATATGTGTTTTGGTGATAAAGTTTGTAATGAACTTAAATTAACTGCTAAGAGTAGAAAGTTTTGAAAGTAATTTCCAAGAAATAATACAATCTGAATCATATACTGAGGTTTCAAAATGTTTATAGAAGTTAAAACCTTAAGCTGAGGTACTCGAAATATTGTCTTTAATTACAAAAAAGATTCTAATTAGCATCATATAGTACATTATGAAAGTTATTATTTCTAAAACAAAATCGTACATCTGTGTGCTGTCTGTACCTTATATTTAAATATTTTAGTTAATAAAACCTTGGAAGCTAAAATCTTGGTGGTCACCCCCTCCAGCTCCACTCACAGGATTTAGAGAAAGGATGGGTGAGCAGAGCCAACCAAGGAGTCTCCTCATTGGCTGCCGCGATACATATTGAAGCGTGTGCATGGTGCTAACTTGTTTTCAGTAAAGCATGACGGGCGAACACCCACCAGGAGAGATCGCTATATCTGCGCTTGCTGTTACTGCATATACTGCTAAAAAACCCAAAAAGAGAAAATCAGAGGAAGAAAAGAAAGAGATGTTTGGATGTAACTTCACACTGTCAACCTGTGCTTGTGCATGTTCAGCGCTCGTTCACTTCATGCACTTCCAGAGGATGAGACTGGGAGGGCTTATCAGAGTGGGGGGGGCGGGATTTACGTTCAAATTCAGCCATGCCTCTCTGTCATGGTTCAAGATTCAGGTAGTGCAGCTTTAAGAGTGTAAAAGAACCCAGCTTAGACTTTTTACACACACAGACACAGCCACATTCCATTCCTCCATTTTGTTCCTAACACGGTCTTTTGTTCTCTCAGTACATGTGGTACATAGACACACCCCAGATGTCATTTTGTTTCTACACAGTAACTTAAAATGCCCGCCTCCGGTGTTTAACCAATCAGGTTTCACTCCACCTAAACTGCGAATGTGTCTTTAACCATTCAGATCACATCCTGACATGCCTATTAATTGCATTATCTTCAATTTTCCACTCGCTTGTCTCTTGCCTCTTGCTTCAAGTTCACTCTTGTCTTCAGTTTCAGAGCAGTCACAAAGTTTTTCAGCATGCAGATTTTTGAGAAATTATATAATCTACTTATTGTCACAGCATTAGTTTTACCTAGGAATCACATGCGATTTGTAATAATTGCGGAAAATGTGATGTTAATCCCGTGCGAATCGGCCATGTCAGTAATTTGTAAAGTAAAATTACCTACTATATTTTGCTGAACTCCGAGGTCCTGTGATAATACTAATCCAATGCAAATAGGCCTCTCTGTGATTTGGACAGAAATGAGCGGGATCTGATTTGTGATTACGCATTGTTTTGTTTCCGAGACATATTTTTCTTTATTTTTATTACTTTTTAAGGTTTCTTCTTGTGTCCAGTGCCTACTTTTCTTCTCCGCGGCCGCCATGTTGAAAACAATGTGAGCGAATGTTACGCAATACGTAGAGCGTTGACATCATATTTGGGAGATGTAAATTTCAGCAAAATCTCAGGCTTTGGTTATCCCGTGCGAATGTGCCACATAAAAAGTGAACATTGGGGGTCATTTATTTATTACATGGGGTCCCCACATAATACTTATCCTGTGCGAATGGGGCTTTAGTCGTGGAGTCGTTTTGGAGCCATTTTTATAGCTTTAATAAGTTACTTTGAACCGAATTCTTGTGCTTTGATCGAGAGGTTCATTTTGGGACGAAAAGCCTCTTCCCAGATGTTGCAGCAAGTAAAAAGACCTTTAGCGTGTAGGAGCTCCGATTGCAGGTAGCAAACCTGCGGTAGATAAATCCAGAGTTCTGAGTGTCATTGAACGCAGCATGAGAACAGTGACTTCCTGGTGACGATGCAGCCTATAGGCGGGCTTTAGAGTCCATGTGGGTGGGCATTGATTCAAAATGGGTGGGCCCAGGCCCATCCGGGTCCACCCGTATCACTGTGGGTGCTTTAAAGTGTTCAGACATAAGTGTCTGTTACTCAGAAAACGCCTGATTACCTGTAGGAGATCACGGTAACAGAGCTCTGACATGTTGTGAACAATATGTAGCTAACTCATAATGCAGATTAGACAGATAAAAAAAATTAAGAACTGTAACTCACAAAAAATGTGTAAATGATACATTTCAACAGCAGCTCAGAGGTTCATGTGTATTGTATTATTTGAGTAGTGTGCCTAATAAATCCTTAGAATCTAAAGCATCAACAATGTAGAAAGGCACATACGCCACCTCAGGACTTGACGTGAAAGACGGCACATTTCCACGCTCTGTACAGTGTCTGAACATCAGGATTTTGCCGCTCACACGTTTTTGGGCATACGAGCTTTTGTAGCTTTTGAGGCCCCAGCTCTCTGCTTTACTATGTGGAATCATATGAAATTAAGGTAAAGCTGCGGCAAGGACAACAGGTGAACAAGACTCATTCAGGCATTTGATGGGAGGGTTCATGATATATAAAATATACAAAGGGAGGTGGACATGTTTGCTATGCTGTTTAATGTACAAGCATCTGATGTGCCAGAAAACCTCCAAATGGAAATAATTGAACTGTAAAACAACAGCGAGCTCAAAACTAAGTACAACAATCTGTCTCTGCTGGACTTTTACAAACTGTATGTTTCTGCTGAGGATTTTCCTATCCTGAGTAGACATGCCTTGAAATTTGCATCTCTGTTCAAGACAACGTATCACTGTGAACAGTTCTTTTCAAAACTGACACTAACAAAGATACACTTCCGCTCAAGACTGACTGACCCAAACTTGGAAAACCAGCTTCGAGTGGCATCATCATCACTGCCAGCTCTCTATCTATTAGGGCTGGGCGATATGGACCAAAACTTGTATCTTGATACCTTTTCTCAAAATGGCGATATACAATATAAATCTCGATATTTTTAACTCAATAAAGTCCAACCAGAAAGACAAGTCTGGGTGGAATTTGCTGATGCAAAATGCCACCCAGGCAGTATCTGGTGTGACCACCATTTACCTCAGACAGTGCAACTCGTCTCTTTCACAAAGAGTTGATCAAGTTGTTGATTGTGGCCTGTGGAATGTTGGTCCACTCCTCTCAAATGGCTGTGCAAAGTTGCTGGATATTGGCAGGAACTGGAACACGCTGTTGTATAGGCCGATCCAGAGCATCCCAAACATGCTCAATGGGTGACATGTCCGGTGAGTATGCCGGCCATTCAAGAACTGGGATGTTTTCAGCTTTCAGGAATTGTGTACAGATCCTTGAAACATGGGGCCGTGCATTATCATGCTGCAACATGAGGTGATGGTCGCAGATGAATGGCACAACAATGGGCCTCAGGATCTCATCACGGTATCTCTGTGCTTTCAATATGCCATGAATAAAATGCACCTGTGTTTGTTGTCCATCACATACTCCTGTCCACACTATAACCCCATGGGCCTCTCGATCTGCAACGTTGACATCAGCAAACCGCTCACCCACACGACGCCACACACGCTGTCTGCCATCTGGCCTCACCAGTTAAAACCGGGATTCGTCGGTTAATAGAACACCTCTCCAACGTGCCAAATGTGAGCATTTGCCCATTCAAGTTGGATACAACGACGAACTGCAGTCAGGTCGAGACCCCGAGGAGGACGACGAGCATGCAGATGAGCTTCCTTGAGACGGTTTCTGACAATTTATGCAGAAATTATTTGGTTATGCAAACCAAGTGTTTTATCAGCTGTCTGGGTGACTGATCTCAGATGATCATGGAGGTGAACATGCTGGATGTGGGGGTCCTGGGCTGGTGTGATTACACGTGGTCTGCGGTTGTGAGGCCGGTTGGATGCACTGTAAAATTCTCTGAAACGCTTTTGGAGACGCCTTATGGTGGAGAAAGGAACATTCAGTTCACGGGCAACAGCTCTGGTGGACATTCCTGCAGTAAGCAAGCAAACTGCACACTCCCTCAGAACTTGCGAAAACGGTGCAGAATTTTAACAGAGCAACTCTAACCCACGAACTCCCTAAATACAGACAGCATATAAAGTGCCCCACCAGTGCTAACACACTGGACCACTGCTACACTGCAATAAGGGATTCATATCACTTTGTTCCCCGTGCAGTTTTGGGGCTCTTTGATCACTGTCTGATTCACCTCATCCCGACCTACAGGCACAAGTTTAAATCTGCTAAACCTGTAGTAAAGACTGTAAAGAGGTGGACAGAGGAGTCAAAGCAGGAGTTACAGGACTGCTTTGACTGCACTGATTGGAGTGTTTTTGAAGCTGCATCAGACAACCTAGATGAAGTGACTGACACTGTGACATCTTACATCAGCTTCTGTGAGGACATGTGTGTGCAGACCAAGACTTTCTGCGCATACAACAACAACAACAACAAACCCTGGCTCACACCTCAATTTAGGATGCTGCGTCAGGCTAAGGTGGAAGCCTACACGAGTGGGGACTGTTTAAGCAGGCTAAGTACACACTAACCAAGGAGATCAGAGTAGCCAAGAGGCGCTACACTGAGAAGCTAAAACAAAGCTTCTCAAACAAAGTCCCTTCAGAAGTGTGGAAAGGCCTGCGTGAGGTTACCAACTACAGGAAACCCTCCCCCCACCCTGCAGGCTCTGTGAGTCGTAGAGAAGGAGGGCACGAAAACGGCATAATGCCATGCTACTGTGCATATATTGGCCGCGTTTGGACGTCCTGGGGCTAACTGACGTCGAATGTGTCTCATGATTTTGGCTGGACCGTGAGGTCATCAATCAACTGTGCCAGCTTTTAAAGGAGCAGCTCTCCAGTCGGAGAGCATACACACACACACCCACACACACACACACTTTTTTTTAACACTCACTCTCTCTCTCTTACACATACACACCTGATGTGGAAATAAAAAAATGAAAAGAACCAACAAAAAAAAAAAGATAATTTAATAAAAATCACACATCATAATTGCAATTGCAAAAAAAGCGACGTAAAACACGAGCAGTTAGGGTTAAGGGACTTGCTCAACATACCACAGTGTTGGCCCAGGTTGGATTTGAAACAACCGGTATGCCAACACTGCCAATTGAAGATATTTGGCATATTAACTAGGGTGATTAAACGTCTGGGAATCTGGGGTGGGAGTGGGAGTTATAGTTTAATTAATATACATTATACTTTAAATGTACTCTACAGTGTGTGTATTTCATCTTCTTAAAGCACTTGGAGAGAGGACGTGTCCCAGCAGATGACTATAACAAATTATGTTTATTGGGAAAAAAATTACCTTCCACTAATTCAATCATCTGGACAACACATGAACACCATAATGTCTCCCCTGACAATAAACTGAATAAAATTGCATATGATTTTTAATAAATAATAAGTTAATAAAATTTTTCAAGGACAAATTATTTCATGCATAGAGACATGAGTCACTCTTTAGACTAAAGACTGTATATGTCAAGTACTTTTTGAGTATGCCATGTTGAGGTTCAGCCATGTGTCCTGTTTTTTGGGAATCAAAATATGGTCACCCTAATATGGCAAAGGTATTTTACTGAGGTTGTCAAAGTTGCATTTTAAATAATTAACTTAACTCTATTTACATGTTTTCTAGTGAAAATGCAAAAGTTTTGGCGGCGCATTTTCACGGCAACAGCGTTTTGGTGCTTAAAAACGCAACTTTAATGCCCTGTTTACGCGAGAACGCTCACGGGTGAAAACCACAAAATGTTTTCGAAGATGTCCGTATCGTCTAGACGGTGCCGGGGTTTTCATGAGGTCAAAACACAAGAATCTCAGACCACCTTCCAAAGTGTGAAACCTAGTGACGCTCCACTGTCTCGCCACCGTGTAAGCAGTACAAACGGCAAACTGCAGTTCTCGTTGCAAACAGATGACATCACAAGCATGTGCCAGTGGAGGTAAACAAAACACCAAAATGACTACCGAGCTCTAACTGGCCTTATCTGCAGTAAAAACTGTACAAAAGTTGTGTCAGCAAGTGTCACAACTCCTATTAGATGGGAGAGAAGAACAGAGGAAAACACTCCTTCACATCCACAACATTTTTGATGGACCGGAGAAGCAGCGGAGGCCAAGACAGTTGTGGACGAGACCTGGGAGGACTACAAAGTGGTTGGACAACTTTGTGGATTCAACAGTGGACGAGAGAGCATGGCATGAGAACTTTGCATGTCAAAAGAATCGCTTATAGCCCTGAGTGAATTACTCCGACCTTATATTGAGGGCGAAGCGACCAACATGAGGGAGCCTGTTCCCGTTGTGAAGAAAGTAGCCTGCACCCTGTACTACTTAAGCGACAAGGGGCCCCTGTGGAAAACAGCCAATGCCTTTGACCTCTCATGGCCAAATGTATTCATCGTAGTCAGCAAACTTGCAAGGCAATAACCGTTCACCTCGGGCCACAATTTATAGAGTTGCCATTTACTGTGCCTGAGGCAGAAGAGCTCGTGGCAGGATTCTGCCGTGACCATGGCATGTCCCAGTGTTTGGGAGCTGTAGATGGGACACACATCAAGATCAAGCAGCCATCCATTAACGCGATGGATTACATACTGTAAATAGAAAGAGCAGATTCTCCACAAATACCGGTACGTACACACACACACAAACACACACACACACACACACACACACACACACACACACACACACACACACACACACACACACACACACACACACACACACACACACACACACACACACACACACACTACACTGCATGTTTCACAAGTGTGTCTGTATGTGAGAAGTCAATAAACTTGCATCCTTTCACCTTAACCTCATGTATTCACATTGTGTTGTGATGTATTTGTTGTTGTATTTGTAAAGGTGTTGTTTCTATATTTGCCTGCCTTGCAGATTAATGAATGTAGTTGTCAAATGGTCTGGGAGTGTTCATGATGTGTGGGTGTTTGCCAACTCAAAGGTGAACTGTCACCTAAAGACTGGGAAGATACCATCACTGTGCAGGAAGATCATGGATGAAAAGGAGGCCATCCCTATGTTACTCTTGGGGGACCCTGCCTACCCCCTTCTCCCGTATGTCATGAAGGAGTATGCAAATGGTGGCTCTACACCATCAGAGCAGTACTTTGGCCTTTCTCTGTGTAAAGCCCGCATGATGGTTGAATGTGCATTTGGTCGCCTCAAGGCCAGGTTTGCAGCCCTGAGGCGTCCCATGTGACCTGCCAAATGTCATCAATGCTTGTTTTGTCATCCACAATTACTGTGAGGTCTGTAATGAGACTGTTCATCAGCAGGCTGAGGAGGACACGATGCAGGGTCACAGGGACCTGCAGCCTCCTCCAATGACTAACAACTACATTACAGACTGTAATGAAGGAGCTGGAAAGCGAGTGAGGAGAATCCTCACCAAGTACCCAGACCCCCACTCTGTTGCTTTATGGACAGTGACTGAAGTTATGTTTGTTACCATTTATTTTTTCATTCATAAATAATTCTGTTTGTGCCAACAGAAAGAGTCTGGTGAAAGTTTAAAAAGAAAATGTGAACAAATCAAACCACAACATACTGTCCTTATCTTATTTAAAAACATTGTCTTTTGCATACTTGTAAGAAAGAGCCCTGTGTGTTACTATTTGACCCTTTTTGAGAGCTGATTGGCTGAGTGATGGTGGTACTCTTTTACATTTTTCTGTCTGAAAAAGTTGATCTAAAGATGTGATGGAGGCCAAAAATACATGCATGTAAAAACTATTGATAGAACCAAAGCGTTTTGAGCCTCAGTTTCTGAGCAGTCTTTATTTTGTTATTTATTGGAATGGGACACCTATTTTGATTCGTGGTATCATTTAAAGATTAAATAAATGTTGAATTACAATTGCTGTTAAAATTGCAGCTCATTGTCCAATTATAATCCTGTGCTATCAAAATTGATGGTCTATTTATTGTCACTTCAGTATCTTGGCAACCCTACCTAACATACCTTATTATCCATTTTGCCTAAGGACCTATAAAGCACATATGGAAGAGAGATTACCAGTACACAACCGTCCAAAACCTTGAAGAAGTTGCTCTTAAATGCTAACGGACAAGGTAAATGTTTCTAATTATTAAACTAATCAGATAACATCTTATCAGAACACATTCTGTCTTTTGCATACTTGTAAGGGAGCCCTGTGAGTCACTATTTGACGCGTTGACGGTGGTCCTCTTTTTAACTTTTCTGTCTGAAAAAGCTGATCTAAAGGTGTGACAAGTCAAAAGTACATGCACGCCATAAAGATGCACTTCTGCAAATGACATTACTGTAAATTAAGAATTTGTGAATAGAAGAATCACAGTTTTCTGAGCGAGGAACTAGTTAGAATGTATGACATGGTTGTCAGGCTGTGCGTTGCATTTTAACTGACAGACAGCTATCAGTTAATGAGAAAAATGAAGTTTAGAAGTAATTTACAAACAGCCTATTTGGGCAGAGGCTGTGTAGACATGATGTTTTGAGACATGCAAATCAGCAACATTGTTTTCACTTTGTTTAATTATAATAAACAACACAAACCATTAAAACATTCTTTAAATGCTTCTTCTGGAACTGTAAACTTGACCCACAAGTGGTTGAGAAGCTGTCAACTCAAGTGCTCATAACAGGCAGGTACACTACAAAAAAACATGTAACAAAACTAAATTTAAACAAACTTAGATACGTTCTACTCAAACATGGTCTACAATGACTGAAGTTCAGTGCCTTTCTCTTCAGATAACTTCTCCAGCAATTGGTTGTAAGACACAGCATGGCTCTTTGGCTGTGATGTGTATGCGTAGGACATGGGTGGTGGTGTGTTTGACCGTGGGGACCTGGGTGGTATTGGTGATGGTGGTGTGTATGAGGAGGACATGGGCTGTGCTGAGTCTAGGTATGTAGGAACCATCAGCTGTGATGCATGTGAATGTGCAGGTTGTGTGAAGACCATGAGCTGTGTTGTGAATGCATGTGCAAGACCAGGTACGGGCAAGGCAGGGTTTGATTGTGGCTGAGAGGTCCAATGTTTCACAAGAACATTGAAACTGCTGATTGTATTTTGAACCTCAACAATGGCATCCAGTCTGACACCGTTAATCCTCTCAGCCTTCTCCATTGTGTCTGCAATCTTCATCTATATGCCCAGGTCTGTCTGCTCAGTACCCTTCCGTTGCCTTTTTGGAGCCTTGCACTTCAATGACCATCAATTCTTGCCTTCAAAATAACAGAGAAAAATATTATTATTCATTATCATCTGTGTTACTACACTTCTCTTTCTCACATACACACCATTAATTGCCTAATACACTCAGGCCTAGATAGATAGTGAGATGCATAGTTGGGTAATAGTTAGATTAATAGTGGGATAATAGATAGACAACAGACAGACAGACAGATACATGATTATAAGATTAAAGGTATTTTGTATATTTTAGATGTATAGGGAAAGGCTCGACCAGGGACAGGAGTAGAAAATTAGCATTAGCTATATATTCTGTATGAATTGCATCAGTTGCATCCTTTGCTGTGACTATGTATGAATGCAATGTCCCAGTCAAATAAATAAATGAATGAAATAAATAATATTATGGTCTACTAAAAAGTTAACATTTATTTTCTCTTTTTCACCACTCCCTTCCCCAACATGCACATAATGTTGTATCACTATATAATGTTTTATGTCTGGATAATGTCTAGGAATGTGCAATATTTTATCGTTTATGATTTATTGTCAAAAACATTCTCACTGGTAAGAATTTGTCATCCCACGATATCAACGATAAATTCAAATGTCGGAAAATAGCGAGGGTCACGGGCCATTTGTCTCTCAATTTAGCCAAGAATACCCCAAAAAAACGTGTTCCACGGGCCAAAACTGCCCTGTTTGTTGTCAACTTATTATTCTCTGGAGTGGAACGTTGTTTATGGAAGCTCTGCACGGTGTGAACCGCCCCCGCACACACCGCCGTCTGTGTGTGTGTGTTTGTCACCGCTACCTGAAGCTACTATGCTGCGATATAACACGGACCGCTACTTGATTAAAACCAGATAACCATCCAACAAAGGGAACCGATTCAAGTTCCTCATCAGATCCACCCAAAGTTCCACAAACACGGTGACAGAGATGAACCTGTAGCAACGATTATGAACTGAAAACTATGCTAAGCTAACACACCGACACACAGACTGGGCTAAGAGCTAACGCTAACCTCCATATAAAGAATTGACCAAGTAAAAAGATTAAAAGAACACGTCTTATTGTCAGAGAGCCACCAATTTGTTTATGGTCAGATTTAACACTTATATGGAAGAATAAAAGCTAAACATGTCACATGTTGTGTGGAATAAATATTAGCATAATAACTAATGTCACTATTCATTCATCCCACTTTGTGAAATGCAATATTTTTTTATTATATTTCATCAGCAGTAAAAACGCTATTGAAATTATTTATGCTCATAATGTACTTTTTTTTCTTTTTTAAAAAAATAATTTTATTATAAGTGAGGAAATAAATTAATTACATACAATAACACTAATAGTAATCCACATGCACAAATATATTTCATAAAATATCAGCTGATGAGCTGTTTGAGTCAGCAGTTATTGTAGCCTTTTTAAATGTGATGTATTCAGATTTATTTGTGTTTGTAAGGAACCTTTTTACATTAAGTTGTGAATTTTTTTCATTTTTTTTTTTTTTAATAGTTTTTATTTGTCGTAATTTTTATCGTTGTCGTGATAAATACTAGAAATTATCGGGATAATTTTTTATTTTTATTTTTGTCAATATCGCCCATCCCTAATAATGTCTGTTATATGTTTTATTTTCTGTTATTATGTTATATGTAATTCTACTGAACCCCTGCTCCAAGACACATTTCTCCTGCTGGAGACCAATAACAGTGAACTGAACACAAACAAACTAACACTCTGAATAGGAGAGTTGAACTATCTTCAGTTATTTCACTACATTTTGTATAGATCTATGAATTACAGTTAAATACCCTTATATAGGCATGGTGTATGGGGCTGACAGTAATCCTCATGAAGAATAACATACCTGTAGGAGGTCTCTCAGCTTCTGGACTGTGGTCTGTGTCTGCTGCTCCTGGCCAGATTCTTGGACAGAATCTTCTATGTCGTCAGTTGTTATGACGCTTGTGTCAGACACGGAGTCTGGGCTTGTAGGCTCGTTCACTTAATGCCAGCCTCTATTGTTGTGGTAGCAAGAGAGGCACCCCATATCTCATTGCACAGGTCGTAAAATAGAGAGATTACTCTTCCATGGCCACTTCGCCACTGACTGTCCACGGCCTGCCTATATTTAATACGGACGCCTTTCAGCTTGGACGATATCTGTACTTTAGTTTTAGCGTCTTTCTTATGGGGATACTTCCCTCCAGTTTCTTCAGCAGGATACTGCTGGATGAAGTCGGCCCATATGTCCGCTGGGATTGACAGGAAGTAGAGAAGAAGAAAGGTTCTACGTTGCCACCTAGCCACCTGGCGTGCACATTACATAGATAAATAAGGGAGTTTCACACACTTAAGTGTTGTCCTGTGCACACGGAATTCCACCCCAACACGTTTGTGTAAACGCGGAATTAAAAGTGGAAACAATACGGCACTTTCGCGTTTGGTTTGAGAGCATCTACCTGTAAATGTAGCCTAAAACACGGAAACAATACTTTCTGTGTCACGGGCATCGCACTGCGCTGCAGAGCCTTAGAGGATATCATTAATCGGACCTGCAAAGTTACACCTGATCCGCCCCATAGCCGCCAGGATACGACCCGGACCAGAGTAAAAGCCGATCTCTCTTAGTCTGATCCCATTGCTGCCGACACTATTCACATCTGTGCGTGGCGCAGCTTTATTTAATAGCCACTCATTCTGCATACAACTATAAATATGACAAGCCGCTTCATTTACTGCTGCAACACACACAGCTCAGAGAGCTGTTCTCCTCATGCAGTATGTGACCAACATTTAAGAATGAGTCGTTTATGCATTTTATGAGATCATTTATTCATTCACCAGAGAACAGCCTCCCTTCACCTCCTCAGAAAACATTTGTGCGTCATCTTACGCTTATTGAAAAATATCACCTTCACCCTGCAGCGTCCAACCAGAGTCCGTGTTAAAAAGATAGAAATTAAGCCCGACCTTGGGTTCCTTCAAATATCTCTCAGTAGGAGTGCAGCAATGTGATTGTGGTCAGAATCTGGGGCAGACATGAAATACGTCTCCTCTGATCCAAGTGACGGTTAAATGAATCAACACTTTGTATGAGAAATTCAGTTTAATTCCAAAGAGCGATGCACACAACACTCTTACTTGTGTTTGCTTATTTTGGTTTATTGCAAAACTACACCGCCATCTATTGGCCTTGCATGTATACTACTTAATTTTTTTTATGCTTCCCATGTTCTCATTTAACGGAGATTGTTTTAAAAATGTTACAGTGTGAACGCGAAACTTTTTGGAAACACAAAAACCAAAACTTTGTCATGTAAACGGGGCCTTAATCCCTCTCTGCTCTAAATATTTTTGTATCATAATAAATCCCTCCATCAAAGTGACTCTTTCTCTTCTCCAACATCACAGAATGCTGAATGTTGAGAAATGTACACGAACAGTGCTGTTAACTGAGTATAAATAATTGAAGGACAACTATGCTGAAGTGGGTATATCATGCAAGTTATATTTTGCCATGCAGTGAATAACAGAATGTGGCTTTTGATTCTAGTTTTTGACTCTGCCAAAAAAAAAAAGGTAGCTACCAGTATATTTAATTTTTAATCTGTGCTTATTTTGAACTGTTAATAATGAATCTTCAGCTACTTATTTGTAACATATCAGTAATACTTAGACAGAGAGCCAGACAATAGCGATATAAGAACCTCACTCTTCACCTGACTCTTTGCATTTGTTTCTCTTTTCCTTTCCCTCCCTTCTCCTGTCTTCATCTCTCCTCCTTCTCATCTCTTCCACTTTTGCCTACAACATAATCAAAGTGGTGCATAACCTGAAATGAATGCGTGCATTAATTACATCTCGTAAGAATTAAATCATCTCCAACCACTGTGACAATTTGTGTGAATCTTAGTATTAATAAGCATTAGACAGAGCAATTACAAGAATAACAGTGTCAGAACATTTAGTGGGAGGTTCAGAGGAAGAAGCTCTTGCAGAAGATCCAAACCTCCCAGTGTTCCTTGTAAATTATGTCTCACAAAAATTCTCGACTGCAGTTTAGCCAATGATTTAAAGCTGCAGTATGCAGAAACGTAAAACTGGAATAGAATCAACCATACTACCCCTCCCCTCCCTGTTTTGAAATCACTGTCACCCTCATGAAGGTTTTGCTTTAGCAATTGTGACTGCAACGCAACATTTGACACACCAGTACCTACAGTATTACTGGCTTCCAGAGACCCACAAACCACTCCTTCACCTGATGGCTCCGTTTACCTCTTGTGTCCATCAGCAGATGCAGGGATTACTGCCAAAATTGGCATCGGCAGCATTGTGGGAACAGTTTGGACAACTCCTTTCATAAGGGCTAAGCAGAACCAAGTCCATTCGGACTCAATATCCCCATCAATCTTCAGGAGGTAGTTAAAGTTTTGTTGGATGTGGGAGCCAGGTTATTCCAGAAAGCGTTCCCAGCAGACCCTCTAGTCCAGGGGTCTGCAACCTTTACTTTACAAGGATCCATTTTGCCTCATCTCACCTGGATTAAAGTCCTCCCAGAGCCAAAAACAATTAGCTTCTCAATGAAGACGATACAGTGAATTAAATTCTATACAGTTAAAATGATATAGAATAATGTTTGATTTAATTTGACTTGATTTTTATTGATCATGTAAATGGCAACTTACAGTTTAAGATAAAATAAAATAAATTGACATCAAGAAATAAAACAGTATCTTGCATCTTCAAATGTTTATACACCTTAGTTTACATGAACACAATGTCATATAAAGAAGATTTTTTTAGTTAATGTATTTGAAAGGCTACAAAAAGTAAATTTGATAACGCATGATCATGTGGTCAACACATGCTAATTGCTAATTTCTTGCAACAGAAAAAACATGCATATTTAACTGGCACATTGGTGGTTAAATGAATCTGTTCCCACAAAATTAAAAACTCTATTTTCTTCCAGAATAGTGTTTTTGTTTAATTATCTTACAAGGGATTTAAAACTTAAGGTTAGTCACAGGTGCAGGAAAGTTGATGGTCTGTAGATGTTGCAGGAGATGAAATAGGAAGGTGGCTGAATCATTGCACAACGTGATTCATTTTATGTTAACAAATTGTTATATCGTGATTTTATTTGTCATTAACCATTAATAGCCTCCGTAAAATTTCAGCCACACTTTATGAAAGACGACTGTGATGTCAGCCCCTCCCATGGTGGGATGATGGTGATGTGTAAATGACCTGGGCTCAGGTAAGCTGTGCCCCAAAACAGCCCAATCGCTTGTATTGAGGAGCAGTTACTGTGCATGTACAACTTTTAACAAGAGTAGATGAGCAAAGATTAGTGCGCCCCAAGGCGGAAACAGACAAGTCACCCATCAGATACAGATGAACTTAACAACTTTAATCATAATCATTATCTATATAATATTTATTCTAATTGTCTAGATACAGATATAACTTTGTTCCATAGTATTTTTAATTCATAATTCATTTTTATTACTATTTTTTTTATGTCCTACGCAAACTAACATGGTGAGTGGTGGGGCGGCACCCGAGTGCCCTCTATTGGCCACTCTATTGGTACTCTGGCTTCCTCCCATGATCCAAAAACATGAAGTTTAGTGGAGTCTATAAATTTAACATTAAAATTGACCGCAATATATATTTTTCTTGTAGAGAAAAGGCATTGATTAACAAACTAAAGTTATACTTTTTAACTTCTCCAGTTTTCTCTTTTTCCAACGTAAGAAAATAAAGTAAGTTCAACTGATTGTAACAAGGCATTGTGTAAGAAACTTAAATGATTCAAAGGGCTAGTCTGGTAATGATGATGAGGACAAAAGAAAGCTGATTACATTAACACTTGATTCTTGTGATACACTCTCTGAAAACCAGTAAGCTGGACAGCGGTAACTAGCTTCATTAAGCAACTAGGAGTGCTGGGATCGTCAAATTGCCTGAGCCTGATGCTTCGGAGCACAGTGTGAGCCGTACGAGCTGAAGGTCTCTTACAACCCCTAAAGTCCACCGGTTCCCTGCTTTACACACTCTACTGGCAAACAGATCTCAAATAAAAAGAACATATTAGGCCAAAGCCATACAAGGTGGGATTTTAATGTCTCCCCTACATTTGTGACACATCTTTGAGCTCTCCTCTTTACTTCCAGCAACACCTAATATTTTTCTGTACGCCCGTGTTATCTCAATTTCCTTAATTGATTATTCATAGATAGAAAAATGAGGGGGTTGAAAGCTTTACCCTTTAAGTAAAGACTAATAAATGAAACGATGACTGCAATAAAATTTTATGGTTGACATGGTTTTACCACAACTGAGAGAGGACTTTTTAATGAACAACACACCTCATTGAAAGCTAGATTTATAGCAGTAGTTTATTTTATCGGGATTAATTTGCGATAAACAAATCCTACCTGTGACCATCCAGATTTCTGCTTAAAGTCAATCGATTTCGTACTCTTGAATATAACATTTTCTGATGCAGTCAGACCTCCCAGGACTTTAAGTAAATATTACTCTTCTCCGCCAAATGTTCAGGTCTTTAACTCATTTCAGTGCTTTTAAAATATTACCCAGTGAAACTTTTATTAGGGGAGGGACTTAAAAAATATGCGTCACTGAAGGCAGTGATGCGTTCAGAGGAAGGATATTCAGCTTACCTGCCACTTTGCCTCCAGGTCCTTATAGAAATCCATGTGGGCAGGTCTTTCCTACACAGTAGAATGTTTCCTTTGGCTCTTTGCATTCAGTGAGCATCATAAATGCAAGAGAGGGCAGTGATAGGTCAAAGCGAAAAGCTATTTAGTTGAAGTTGTACATAATAAAAGGAGCTGGATGCATGAGGGAGGAATCCGTTCATTAATAATTGATCAAATAGCCGTTAAATTGAAAAGTGTTCGCATTAATTAATCATCCCCTCAGATGCCACTAATCAGCCTTTTCCATCGGAGCATCGCTGTAATCTTGCAGACTACACGGATTGTGCACAGCCTGAGCCTGAGCCATCATTCATCATGTTTTACTATGCTTTTGAAGCCGACCTTAAGGCTATGACAGAGTGATTAAAACACAGAGTGCTGCAGGCTTTACTCAAAATTTCATATGAAAACTGTTCAACAGTGTGAATCTTGATTACAGTGTTTCTATGAACTATTGATATTCTTTGAACTTTGGTGGTGAAGCGTTTCTGGCAACATTGAGCAGCAATAGTTGTAGTCTTAAATCTTCTGTTCCATCACTGTCAAGCTCCACATTCTGCCAAGTTTGGTCACCTCTTAACATCTTTTGTATTCTGCACATTCTAGTTCAAAAGACAGAAGTGAAGGCTATTTTTTTTTAATGATACTATTAAAGATGGTATACCATACAAAGACATAGCTTCTACTAAGACGCCATAGCTACGGGGAGCTTTGTCGATGCAGACCCCCACGTCGGAACTTTACGTGCACCTCCAAGAAATCCTGATTACACGTTATAGTGGCGAGGACCATAAAGGCTACGATTGTACCACTCTAAACCTCACCACCTGTCACTGATTTTTCCAGTCAACACCATATTTCCACTTTTTGCGTAGCAATACTACAAGAGTTGTTTCTACAATGGATTGAGTTGAAGAGAGGACCGAGTGCAGGAGTTTTATTATTTTCTTTTATGCCTGCACCACACGTGAAGCACCGCCAAACGGAGTCCAAATCATGGACAGAAGTGTGTCTTTTGTTATTACCGCTACTCTGCCATGTCTCTGTACCTTGTGTTTTGTGTGTGTTTCATTACAAACATCATCAGCAAACAATGACCGACATAAAGACCAGACCTGACGTTATGTTTAAAGTCTATAGCTCGATCCACAACAGTGTTACATTTTTATACTATGCATGTTGCATTTGTCTATATTGAAGAATAAAGCACACATTTTCAAACTCTTGTTTTCATGTTTGTGTCCAACACCATACACTCATGGCTAAGGAAGTAAGTAATAATCCTGAAAGGAATAACATTTTCTGAAATTGCAATTTCTCAATAGGCTGGGATGTCCTTGGGATCAGGTGAAGAACGTAATAATTGAAAGGTGGATTTCTTTTTCCCCACAGGTACAGTAAATTATATAACAATGGTTCATAGGTAGTCCAGGGGTGTATTCCAGAAAGGAGGTTCAACAAACTCTGAGTCTATCCATAAACTCTGGGTCAACATATTCCGCGATGGGAAACTCTGGGTATCTGATTCCATTACATCTGGTATGAAGAGGGTCAATCAACCCTGAGTATGGAAACCTTGGGTTACTTACGTGCACAAGCGCAATAAAAAGCCATCATCCATTGAGCAAAGAATATGTGTTGATCAGGCAGCTCAGTGCATGGACGTGAGTGAGAACATGCGCGTGGCCAATGTGCGCCCGTGTGAATGAGCTAGGACGATTCATGTGCTCCTGCACTTCTGTGAGCTTCTCTTTTGCTGTTGTGCTGGTTTTGAAGAATGTGACTACTTTTTGTGACGTTGAGCGTAGGTCTTCCAGGCCAGGAGTAGCATCAAAAGACTTCCTTATTTCTATATTTAGTGAATGGGCAAAGCAAAGTGCATGTCTTGAGCCTGGTATATGCTTCTGCATCAGGGCCTACGCTGTCGACGTGACGCAGAGGTTGGCCAACTGTACTTCTGAGTCGAGGGAACGCATCGCTATGTGATAGGCTGCCATGCCGCTAGGGGGTTGTGGCTGTGTGTGGTTACAGAGGGGCATTAAAAAGCCCATGCTTATCTTTCGGTCACAGTAAACAATGTTTTATTTTTTATTTATTTCTGGATTATTACTTACCTTGATAAATATTTGTATGTCGTTCAACACAAACATGAAAACAACAGTTTCCAAAACGTGCACTTATTTTTCATTTGAAACATATGCAACATGCAAAGAAAGTATAAAAGTGTATCGATCACACTGTCGACCCAGTCACGCCAGGAGTGAGGGGGCTCCAACCCCACAGTAGAGTGGAGACAGAGCAGAGAGTTAATCTGGTCCACGGCCCTGGCAGCGGTGTAAAACTTGCTTAAAAGATAACATCATGTCTGATCCTCTGGCTGACTCTGCAGCATGTTGGTCATTGTTTACTGTTAATGAAACACACACAAACACACTGTACAGAGATAATAGTAATAATACAAGCGTATGGTCTTACCTTTACTTGTGCACAAAATCCAGATTTTCCTCATCTTGGAAATGTAATTTTCTATTTGGAGAAGGCAGATTGTGAAAATTATATAAACAAGAATTAAGAAAAATTGTATGTAGTGCAAAAATCTGTGGACTCAAGCATCTTCTGCCATGAGTCAGGTGTACTGTTAACCTCACAGTGTCTTTTTTACTGCGGTTTTATGATTAATCTGTGAGCCATTTCATTTTTATTCTAAATCATGGAAAGACAGAGCATATAATCAGTGTTTGAAAGCTTTTTATTTGTGATATACAGAAGGACAACAACACAGTATTTGCAGCGCATGATACCAGCACCTTTTGTGAGGAATGACACAATCCACTGAGCTGGATTTGAACAAAAAATGTTTTATAATACATACCAGCTGAAAAAAAATGAACAGTTATTGTATTTTGTAATTAAATAATTTTTTTCATTTCAAAATTGGCAGGTGAGGCTCTGCCTCCCCTGATCACTGGCTGGTACATAGAGTGTAGCAGCAAATGAAGCTGATTTTCATGTTTATAGTAGAGTATATAGCAGAATGAGTGGCTAGTAAATAATTAAAGTTAAGTTATTAAAAAAACTGACCTCGGATTATTTTATATGTGCGCGTACGGATCTGAATAGTGTCGGACTGGACCGGGTTCGGGCTTAAAGAGAGAACAGCTTCATTCGGGCTTGTGCCGTATTCTGTCGGCTAGGGCTGCTCAATTAATGAAAATTCCATTACGATTTTGATTATTACACCTAAAGATTACAAAAATAACATAATCAAGAAAAAAAAAAAAAAATTAAACATATAAACACATATAAACCCACTATTTTGAACAAGCTTGCACACACATTATTAATACTAACTTTGAGTTGTTTAATACACGCGCATGCAAGCTCCTCCCCTCTGCCCCTCCCCTCTCAAAGCCAAAGCTAGCCTGCAGGTCAACACGAGGAAAGTTGTTGTTAGTAGTCTGGAAACATGGCAGGAGAAACGCAGCAAAAATGCTTGGAAAACAAGCAAGGCAAGTCAAATTCTCTTATATGGGAACACTTTGGGTTTGATGATGAAGACCTAGAGCAAAGACACATCACGTGCAAGAGGTGTTTTGTTTTGTGAAAAAGTGAACATACTTGATTTTAGTGTTTGAAGAATTTTATTATGTTTAAAGAATATATTCTATTTTTTTTGTACAAAATATAAATAACTTTTTGAATAATCGTGATTTAAATTCTGACTAAAATAATCTTGATTATTATTTTTTATATAATCGAGCAAAATTAGACTAATTTTGTAGGCCCGATTACAGCTCTACAATATGCAAGCAGTAAGTGACGGTGATAAGTCCCTACAGGATCTTCTCTTTAAATGAAATAGGAATAATAAAGTAATAAGTTACAACTTTTTCATGTGTTTGGAGGATGTGTCTGTGCGGATGCAGTTATTTTGGTTGATTGCAAAATCACACCGTCATCTATTGGCCTGGCATGTACACTGCATGGTTTCTAGTCTTTCCCACTGTCTAATGAAAACAGATCATTTTAAAAGCGTTGCCGTGTGAATGTGGAACTTTTTGGAAACAAAAACCGAAAAAGAAGCAAAACATTATAGTGTGAAAAGGGCTTAAATGTGCATGCAGGGAGGCCTGCCACAAGGGAGTTTCAGCAGTCAATGTGTGAATGCAGGCTTAATGCATTAATTTTTATTTTTTAAAGTGTGATTTAAGTTCTGGTTCAGGACTAAAGATGTATCTTTGATAAAAGGAAAACAAGCTTTAGTTAAAGCCCTAACCAAGGTTATCAGCTGTACTAGGAACAGGATGACTGACAACCTTCAAAGTTAATATTTTGGTGTGGACTATTGCATATATGCTTTTATCAATAGTGATTCAGGATCCTAAAGTTCTAATGAGGTTGTATAAATACAATTTTAACTTGTAACATTCACCTGTAAAAAAGGGAGATAAAGCTGATGAAACAGCAAAATGAGAGCAGTGAGATGCTGCCTGCTGGCAAGTCTTTGCTCTTTTATGCTCTCAATACTCTCACCTTTATCTGCATGAAAAAAAGATTAGGGACTTCGACTTCAATTACTATGGTAGGAGAAACTGTCTTTATCGGTTACTGATATAAATGGATATTTCCAAAAATGATCATTACTCCTTTTCGATTATAAATGTTTATCAATGATCACTAACCCTAACCCCATAATGACAGTCAGTGGGGTTAAATGATGGTCACTCCTGTCATAATACCATTCTCAGTGAGTCATGTTTAGAAATGTCCCCATCAACTTTATTAAAGGTATCTGTCTCTAGGTGGTGTTTGAGGCTTGATGCTGTTGACACACAAATGATCAATGACAGTGCATCAGGCCCATGGGAAGTGCAAGATGCACATCATATGATTAATGGCTTTGCCAGCTGTCATGAACTAAGCTTGGCCAATTCAGTGAAGGCTTCATAAATCATAAGTGTTCAGACACTTGAAGATTTTGCACTTCAAACATTGGCATTTCCTCTTTTTTTACTCAGTAAAAAATAAAATAAAATAAAACTAGGCAATTTCCACGAAAATATTGAGAGGGGCTCGGGCAACTTGCTGAAGGCTTGAAGTGTACGTGTGTGTGTGTGTGTGTGTGTGTGTGCGATACTTCATTAGGCGGGCCTGTATGACTGTGTCACTACTTCGAGTCTACTGACCTGTTATCAGATGTGCCTCTGTGAACCTTTAACAGCTAGCGTCAGCATTAGCCGAGCATTAACAATAGCCTAGCAATCGCATTAGCCTAGCATTAGCATTAAACTAGCATTAGCCTAGCGTTAGCATTAACCTAGTGTTAGCATTGGCCTAGGGTTAGCATTAGCCTAGCAATCACATTAGCCTATTGTTAGCATAAGCCTCGCATTAACATTATCCTAACGTTAGCCTTACCTTCAATGTTTACTGGATACGGTTCCGCTGCGTTAAGTCTCCACCATGCCAGCGGAGGTGATAAGTTTCACTTTAGTCTATGTGTTAATTTCCACCGGGTCCGTTGCGCTTCATATCTGCCCTGTCCGACAGTCCGGAGCCCTCCGACAGAGATACGCAGGACTTCTATTTCTAGTCAGCACAGAGCAAATATAGCGAAACATGAAATTAAGCACATACTCAACATTAAAACTTCGGGTTGCTTTTCAAAATAAAACACTTCAGATCATATTTCAAGTAACTACATCACCAAAACAACCACAAATGTGGCTAGGACAACAACAACAAAAGGTAAACTTTATCAACAAAGCACTCTCTACTACTACTACTACTCTCTCCTACATAGACACTTCACTTCACTCCCAGCTGGTCTTGGGGTTTAGGGTTGGGGTCGGTGGTGGGGTGCACTGGGTTCGCAGAAGCGGTTCTTGCACAAACAATGGTCATGGACGCACTGGCATGCCTTGAGCTGTGGGATAAACTCGTACTGGGCTTAACCTTGGACACATTGATCCCAAATACCAGTTTTAGGTATAAACACTGACTCCTTCCCTTTGTTCTATGCCACCACCATATACTTAAGTTCCACACTTGTCACCAGACTGGATGAATGGATTTCGCAACACAATAAGCACAATATTGGGGATTGCCGGATCGAAGCTGTAATGCAGCGGAGATGTATTCAGTGGAGATTCAAGGTTAGCATGAGCCTAACGTTTGCAATAGCCTAGCAATCACATTAATCTAGAATTAGCCTAATGTTAGCATTAGCCTAGTGTTAACATTACCCTAACATTAGCATTGGCCTAGCATTAGTATTAGCCTAGCATTAGCAATTGCCTAGCAATTGCATTAAATTAGCATTAGCATTGGCCTAGAAATTGCATTAGCATAGCATTATCATAGCGTTAGCATTGGTATAACATTAACAATAACCTAGTAATTACATTAGCCTAGTGTTAACATTAGCCTTGTGTTAGCATTAGCCTATTATTAGCATTCACTTAGCATTATCACTAACCTAGCATTAGCATTCTCCTATCAATAACCATAACCTAACAATAGCTTAATATTGGCAAATACTAGGTTGAAAAAGTTGAAAAAAGTAGAGAAAGAAGAAAAACTTGAAAAAATTGATTGGTGATGACGTGTTTCCTGTTTAGGGTGCAAAAATCTTTACCGTCCACTCTCGTTCATAGTTTTCATATTTTGTAAACTAGGTGTTAAATTGTATTTTTTCATATCTTGAATACGTCTTAAATTATGTATATTCATTTACCATTTCATTTTTCACCCCCGTTTTTATTTAATTACTTGTTAAACTAAATAAAACTGGAAAAAAGGTAAAATCTAAAATACAAAATTAAGAAACAAAACACACTCTATTGTATATACCAGAGTTTCTTAAATTGGGGTGCGTGTACCCCTAGGGGTATGCGTTGGCACTACAGGGGGTACTTAAGAGAGAGAGAGAAGGAAAATTAACAAATGAAAGCATTATAAATATGGGGTTTTATAATGTTTATTTCTTTAGTTGAAAATGATAATACTATTAAATATTACCAGCAATTCACAAAACAACAGTAAAAACACCAAATAAGAGAAAAAATATATACTGAATAATAAAAAGAACAGACAACCAAAAACACACACTAAGAGATTAAAATATTTACTATTACCAGCAACACACAAAACGACTACAAAACATTCAAAATGACATAAGAAACAGACTGAGATGGAATAATTTAAATAATACCAACCACACACAAAAACAAAATACACAAAATGAAACCAGAAACACACACATTGACACAGAATACCCACAAAATGATGATAGAAATGATACTGATTAGAACATTATCTGAAAAAAACAAGGATCACTCTCCTGGTCCCACATCAGGAGGGAGATAAATGATAAAAACTATAGAAATAAATCTATTCATGAGGCACTAAATACTGTTTCTTTCCCCTTATTTACAAAAAGAGATTCTTTAAAATGTGTGTTATCACTCATTAATTCCATTATTATGCTATAGTTGTTTTTTCATAGTATTCTGAGCAAAATGTGGTAGTTGGACATAAGGGGGTACATGGATTCAGAAATGAGAAGAAGGGGGTAATTGAGCCAAAAAAGTTTGAGAACCACTGGTATATACTCCAACTATATACTATATTTGTTCTTACTTTTTATGGGTTCAATAACAATAAATGTGGTTAGTTTGAAAGCAGTTCTGTAACTGCAGTTGTCCTTACTGATTTGTTCAAAGCTACACAAAAGCTGTTTTTGGTGTATATCTATTTTGGAGTTGTAGCCCCCCCTGGAGAAAAATGCACCAGCCGCCACAGATCACAAGCCTTGAGGCTACAAATGTGTTAAATGTTATGTTTTTAGGGCAAAAGGTACTGTATACCCAGGAGGATGAGAGAAAAAACATGGATTTTTTAACTGTCAGTGGCCTGACAATTCGCCAATATAAACACTTCAGGCTTGATATTTCCAAAACTGCTGAACCTATGGCTAAAAATGTGGTATTGTGAGCGGCTAGACATATATATCTACTACTTTTGAGAAAATTAAGACTATGTTCAATATTTTGAAAGTTATGACAATTTGTTTGCAGATTTTTTTGAATTCAAACAAGGGCTGCTGCACTCTGAGTTAATGAGCTGCCCACTCTAATTTGAGGAAATGGATGAGTTGTTGGCTGTTCGTGAAGCTTCATAGGTCAAAAACAGTTGAAGATAGAGCAAAAATGAAGATAGAAGTTAAAAGACGACAGGTATTTGAACATTGTAGAAGTTGGATGGTTAGAATCGGTTAAAGAATGGCTGAACAGTGGAACTTCAAAGTTGGAGGCTAAGTAAGCAGAAAGCTCAAAGCGGATAGGAAAATTAATGGAAAAGTGAAAAGTTAAAAAGTTAAATAGTTTAAAAAGTTGAAAAGTTAAAAAATATGTTGAAACAGCAGAAAAGACAAAAATTAGCTGAACAGTTTGACACCAAACTTGTTCACATCGGTTGATAATTGATGAAGTTATTCAGTTTTCTTTTTCTCCTCATTCATTTCTTAAGGAAATTTTTAGCACAGTTTTTTACAATTTATTCTGCAAAATATTCAGGAATTCTTTAGAAAATATATAGCACACGTGTCACCAACCAAGCCACACGTTTTGATGTATAATTTGCGTAGGTTTTCTCAAGGCCCTAGGACTAGTTACGCACCGAAATTCTGGCAGAAGATGATTAATTTTATCTAAAAAAATACGCAAGGAAGAGCTATAGTGGCTTGCCCCACTCCATTACATGGAGTGGGGCAAGTGGCTCGAGGCGTAGCCCGAGCTTCTAATAAAAAAAAAGAAAAACAGGATCAAATGTCCTTGCAATTTTTGTAGTCAATGTATTCAGTTGGTCCTGGTGCTGCTAAATGCCTCAGGTCTGATAATGAATTAAACATGGATGTCAGGAGTACAAATAAAATATCCCTCAGGAAAGACTGATGTCATGTGCTATTTTACTCTAATGAATGCCTATTAAACATGGATTAGATGTTTACCACCAAAGAGAAGATATTCTGCTGAACAGATTCACAGCTAGTGAACCTCAACATAACGTTAGCTTTTTAAAGTGCTTCAGGCTAAAGTGTCTGAACAAAATCAGCTGTTTACTCATTCAGCAAACACTAAGCTACAGCGGTGGACCACTGGAACCTTTTCCTTTTTAACCTGTCAAATCTAAGACTCCTATTGAATCCAGTTTGAGCCTGCATTTGGTCTTAAATCCCTGGATAAAAAATGCATTTAGAGCTAAAAGCTGCAAAAACCAAAAGACCGGGGTGTAGAAACCTGTGAGACTTCAGTTATCTTTGATACCTGTCTCAGTAACTGCAGCTTAGTATGAGACGATACAGCCTATTTGGGGCAGAGGTGTCCTTACAGTAAATCCATCAAACCTCACACTGTCAATAGGAGTCAGCATGAATAACCAATGTTAAAGTGTCTGCAGTAAAACGGTACAAAAATATACTGAAATGTTTGACTTGGCAGCTCTTTTTGAAATTGTATATTGGACTCTAGATTTATATTGTAGTTGTAAACGATAGCATGGATACCAATAATGTGCATGCTTATGGGGTGCCAAGTGCAAAAATTTTGTATAAAAGTTGTAGCTAACACATTTTCATTATTTATCTCACTTTTCTCATATTTAGCACATTTTCCTACATTTAACACAACATTTAACCACATACAGTATATAGCGGTAAAAAAAGCATTAAATCTAAATATTTAAATCTAAATGTAAATGGTATATGTTATATCTAAATATTAAATCTATTTCTAATATTTAATCTAAATCTAAATTTTAAATCTAAATCTAAATGTTATATGTTATGTCTAAATGTTAAATCTAAGTCTAAATATTTAATCTAAATCTAAATGTTATATATCATATCTAAAGGCTAAATCTTATATCTAAATGCTAAATCTTAATTGTCAAATCTAAATGTTAAATCTAAATCTAAATATTGAAATGTCGCACATATGCTAATTGACCCCACCCCTTGTAACCTCAACCAATATACAAGCAAAGACACACGCAGCCGCTCCCACCCACCTCTTCACCCTTTACCGATGCCTGCCTGGGTGATATGTATGGCTGGTTCTCTCCCGGCGGCGGTCATGGCAGGTGTACCAGCTGCACTTCACAGTACATTCCCCATACATGTTTTACAGTAACATCCATCCATCCATCTTCAAACCCGCTAATTCCCGTTTATCAGGGTCGCGGGGGTCTGCCGGTGCCAATTTCCGGCTCTCATTGGGCGCTGGGTGGGGGTACACCCTTGACAGGGCACCAGTCCAGTCGATCACTCTCTCATTCACTATGGGCAATTTAGAGACTCCAATCAACCTTACAGTCATGTTTTTTGATTGTGGGAGGAAGCCGGAGTACCCGGAGGAAACCCACGCAGCACGGGGAGAACATGCAAACTCTACACAGAAAGGACCCAGGTGTCCACCCCAGGGCTTGAACCCAGGACCTTCTTGCTGTGAGGCAGACGTGCTAACCACTAAAAATAAAAGACAAGTCCAACATGAGAGACATCATTTTTTAAATTTATTATTTATTTTTGACCAGCTGTTCGTGACCCACCAAGTACTGGTGGGACCCAATTATAAAAATAAAAGGCGGGGCAGAAAAATTAAGAGACAAGAAATATTCTTCTTAAGAGCAAGTAAGCAACGCATACACAATCACAACACAAGCCACTACGACTCTACAGACATATTCTGTAACCCAACACAATGGTGGTTCCTATCGATCTGGTCGCACAAGGTGGTGCTGTGAGTAAACACAGTCTCCAGCTGCCTTGTGTCAGCCACCATTAGCTACCAAAGCCAGCGGCTGATGGTCAGTCAACTGGAGCAACAGGAACCATCATTTGGTCTGGTCACAAACTGCGTCCCAACAGCCAATAACTCTTCAGAGCAGAATAATGGCGAACATGTCTTATGAGCGAGCATGTTTGATTAACTCCTAGCTGCTCTAGAAGGACTTTTGAATTAAATAACCTGAGTAAACCTCTACTAATAGAGATACTCTTTGATAGAGCTGGCAGTTCAAATACAGGAACCCTTTAAAATGCTTGCAGTGGCTGTCATTAGTGCTTATGCCCCCTGGTGGTGTCCTCATGCACAAATTTACTAATTGCTGCACCCATGTGACTTCTGCATCAAGAGTGTAGCAAAAAACACAGAACACATCCAATCTAGAGGCCTGATATTAAATGATCACACATTGAAATACTTTTGCTACAATAATGGCCCCATAGTACATCATCTTAAACTGTTTTTGGTAGCTAATAATAACTTTCTCTGGGCCCCATGGATTGGGAAAGAAAGTCAGTGCTTGTGTCAAACAGAGTTTGAAAAAATTTTGCTGGGTAAGTTATCCCCTGAAACAAAAGTTAGCATGGTTTTAGAAGATGGCAGGTTGATGGCTCGTGAAGCAGCAGGTACAGGAAGATTAATTGGATATATTTTAATAATAATAATAATAATGATAATCTATACTATAATGCAAGAAAGGTGTGGAAGCGTGTGGAAGTAGGCATGTTGCAGTGATTTAAATACAGCGGTGTGACTAACTCTAACCAGTGGGAATCATCGAACATGATCAGATGGATGATTAACTGAATTTAGGGATGGATGCTGTCAGTTGTTAACAGATTCTGTCAGCTGATGGGGCTGGCTAACTTGACTTTCGTGCCTGTCTGAACTAACATGATGCTCAATATTGCCAGGGGATTAGCAACCCATGCCAACCTTCTTTACCCATAATCATCACCTTTTCAGCCACATGAGAGAAGACTGACTGCCTCCACTCCAGAGAGTATCACACCAGCACAGCAGGAACAGATTAAAGTCTTGCTACCCTGGCTAACTGAAAGCCTGAACTCACCTAATAAAGACGTACATCCCCGCACAGGGTCCTCTGAACACTATATCCTGTATGACAAATTCCATGAAGCCAACACCAGAGACTCTTCAGACGTTTTGAGAAGGATTAACCTGGTCCCTGAACTCCAGGACTCATTGAATAGCTAGGTAGCTCAGCAGCTTTTTTCAAACATGCAAAAAACAACTACTACCTGAATAACATAGCACCATCTACCTGCATTTTCTTGATGAGAAACATTGTTCACCAACAACCACATGCTAAACTTTTGAAGTAGCTTCTACAGAGGACATAAGTCACATCAGGTGCAAGACATCCTTTTGAATGATATGATATATTAACCGTACTGATTAAGTATGTAGACCAAGAAATGTATGTGGTTATTGTTGCAATTTTAAAAACAATTTTATAATTGCGCTCATTTTTTTGTAAAAGATTCTGGACCACCACCTTGTGAAAGAGTGATGCAAACAGCTCGTTCCTGCTGGTGCCCCTCTGCTGCAACAAAGACTTCCCACAGACCCTACTTTGAGCAATGCTGGGTAGTAGGCCGCGACCAACATTTATCAATGGATTTCTTCTTTATTTTTTTCCTACTTTAACTTTTTCTCTGAATAGACAATCACAAAGGTTGAGCAAGTTGGGACATTTTGGACACTCCAAACTCATCCTGCTCAGGAACAGCCGGTAAGTATTGTAAAAATAAAATTAAAACCATCTCATTTTTTTTTTTATTATTTTTTTTTTTTTGCGTATATTGTGGTTGCTGAGGGGCCTGAAACAGAGTTAATTGTGAGAGCACAAAAGGCCTGCCTGACTCGCTCTGACTTTTGAACCCTTGGACGAAATGAAGAAACTGAATGTATTGTGAGTTAACAGTTGGTATATATACAATTGTTTTGAAGAATGAAATTGTTAATTTGAATTTGTGTTGTTTTGCTGATAGGAAATGCTTGTTTTGAGCAGATCGCTCAGTCCAAGGTAAAATGAGAGGGGGGATCCAACATTGTGTAACCCCCTTTAAGTATCTGAACCCAATGGTCACACAACATACAGGACAAGACTGAATACAATTGCACAAATAGTAAGAAATGCATTTATGTGAAGTTGAAGTTGCTGTTGTTATTCCGATTTGAAAAACAGGCCATTACCTATTGACTGTGAGTTTTATATATACATATATTTACTTACATTCATTTGGCCAAGTAAGTCCCACTGAAATCAGAGATCTCTTATTTTCAGGGAGAGCTGACCAAGAATACTAAATGACCTATTGTTTGACTCCTGAGTTCAAGCTCTGGGGTGGACACGTGGGTCCTTTCATTGTGGAGTTTGCATGTTCGCCCAGTGCTGCGTGGGTTTCCTCTGGGTACTCCAGCTTCCTCCCACAATACAAAAACATGACTGTGAGGTTGACTGGAGTCTCTAAATTGCTCGTAGGAGTGAATGTGGTTGTTTGTCTGTCTGTATGTTGCCCTGCGATGGATTGGCGCCCAGTCAAGTGTGTTACACCGCCTCGCTCCAAGTGTGAGCTGGAGATAGGCACCGGCAGATCGCCGCAACCCTGAAATAGGACAAAGTGAGTCTGAAAATGGATGGATGGATGTTGCTTGACAATGAAAATTATCTTTACTTGCTTACTGAAGGCCCCAAATTTGACTTTTTAATATGCATGTTATAACTGAAAGTTTGTAGAATGTAGCTACATGTCATGAAAAAAAAAAAAAGCAACATTCCATTTTCAATCTGTGATTATTGTTTTGGTGTTGTTGAGTCTTGATGTGCATTGTTGTCATTTTTCATAATAATAATTTACTTCACTTAAATTGCAGGTTGTTGTGATAGCCCAGAGAGAAATATTCTTTCTGGACTCCAAATGTACACAAGCATATTTTTGATTTGGTGATCAGGACTATTTAGGTCAATGGGTGTTTATTGTGCTACCTGAAAGTGTGACTGTTGACGGTGTTAGATCTGGAATTTTTGAAGTTTACATTTAGATTTTAAGACCATAGAGAATTTTTGAAAACAGAGTTATACAATAGTACCATAAAAAGCCTGCTAAAATGTTCTGTTGGCTTGCATGAGGAAATTGTTCAAAAAACTTTTTTTTTGGTTTGCTGTGCTTTCTGTATATTTTTTGCATGTGTGTTCATTATCACTCAAATCTGCATAGCTCTGAAACCACCTTTTTCTCAAATTTTAAAAACCTCTCAATCTGTGGATCCAGAACCGAGGAAACAAACAACTGATTTGAACATTGTTATATACAGTGTTGGACAGTACTGTACTGTAATGCAATATTTTTTGAAAGAAATAACGCCGTTACCATTACAATGTGGTGCGTTTGTTCGTTTCTTCCTGTTTACAGTGGCGCTACATATTTTTGCGGGATGCTGTGCCAAGCACGGTAAAACAGTAGAAGAAGAAGCATTGCCAGCGTGTCTCTGTTTACATCAAGTGCGCCAATCATGGCGAGTCAATGCAAGAGCAGGACGAGCTTCTCAGAGTGGAAATACGCGCATTATTTTTGTCTCCAAAAGATGCATCAGTGAAGCTAAGCTAACGCTGAGGCTGGATTTTAACGGACTGTGACTGTTATCCAGGGACAGGTCAGCCAAACTATTGCACGGTATGTTGTTGTAAATAAGAAGCCTGTCGCTACTGCTGAGTCACTGCTAACAGCAGCTCATTAGCCTGATATGTTTAGCATTGTGTAGCTGAGAAAAATGCTGTGAATTAGTTTTTCCACATTTATTTTTATAAGCATTTTCAACAGCAGAATGTGCACCTGGAATATGCACAGCTTACTTTACATTACTGTGCTAAGGCTGAAAAAAGACTTTTTGGAGCAGCTGTTTTGTGCTTTATATGCACATCATTTATGGTTGTTTTATAGCAGTTGATCAACAGTATATTATATTATTACAGCACTAATATGAAGCTGTATAGACACAAATGACCCAAAATAAATAATACATTCTTTAATTCTAAGAAACTCAAAAGTTACTTTTTCCAGTAATGCATTACTTTTTGGTTAAGTAATCAAAATAGTGACTGAGTTACTTTGTTAATGAAGTAACTCAATGAAGTAACTAGTTACTTTTTTTCAGTAACTAGCACAACACTGGTTATATATGGATATTTCATAATATGACAATGCAAATTAAAGTAGAACCATTAACCACTTTTCTTTTTCATACTTAAGTGCTTTCCAAGACAATCATATGGGGTTGAGTGTGGCATCTTCATGTTGATGGTGGGTTTCATTTGACTTACAGTATTTAGCCCATTCACTGTGTGACTAATGACCATAAAATTAACTATCATATACAGCATATTTTTGACATGGTACTGGAAGGACATCACAGTCGTAAGTTCACTTGTAGA